>NC_090366.1:11274104-11386421 GCF_035084215.1 Heptranchias perlo | reverse complement strand
CCTCGGAACCACTCCCTCTGCCTCATCTCCCTCCATCCCTCCCACTCTCCCTCATCCTCCTCTCCCTCTCGCTCCCTCCTCTGCCTCTCCCTCCACTTCATCCTCTGCTTCACCCTTTCTCCCTCTCCCTTCATCCTCTCCCTGGCCCTCTCCTCTCCTTCACTCCATCCCTCCCTCACCCCTCTCACACCCCTCCTCTCCCTTGCCCTCCTTCCCCCTCTCTCCCTCCCTCCTCTCCATCCCCCCTCTCGCTCTGCATCCCTCCTCACCTGCTCCCCTCTCCCTCCCTCCTCTCCTTCCACCTCCTACTCCCTCCACCACTCCCGACTCTCCATCCTTCCTCTCCTTCCCCCTCTCCCTCCCTCCCTACTCCCTCTCTCTCCTCTTACTCACCCCCTCCCTCTCCCTCCTCTCATACCCCAACACCTCTCCCTCCCTCCTCATCTTACACCCCTCCATCACCCTCCCTCCACTCCATCCCCACCTCCCTCTCCCCTCCTTCCCCCTCCATCCTCTCATTCACCCACTCCGCACCTCTCCTCTCCTTTCACCGCTCTCCCTCTCCCTCTCCCTCCTCTCCTTCCCCCCTCCTTCCCCCTGTCCTTCCACCTTCTTCTCCCTCACCCTCCTCTGCCTCCCCCTCCCTCCCCTCCTTCCACCATCTCTCTCCCTCCTTTCCATCCTCCCTCCCTCTACCTCTCCCCCTACCTCCTCTCCCTCTCTCTCCCTCCTTTCCTTTCCCATCTCCCTCTGCCTCATTCCTCTCCTTCGCCTCTCCCTCTCGCTCCCTCCTCCCCACTCCCTCCCTCCACTCCCTCTCTCCCCCTCCTCTCCTTCTACCCCTCAACCTCTCCTTACCTCCACTCGCTCCATCCTCTCACACCCTCCCCTCCTTCCCAATCTCCCTCCCTCCTCTCCCTCTCACCTCTCCCTCTCCTTGACCCATCTCCCTCCCTCCTCTCCTTCCCCCTCTCCCTCCCCTCCTCTCCCACACCCTCCCTCCTCTATCTCCCCGCTCCCTCCTCTCCTTCCCCCTCTCCCATCTCCCTCCTCTAACTCACCCCCTCCCTCTCCCTCCTCTCTTACCCCCTACACCTCTCTCTCCTTTCTCGCCTTCCACCCCTCCCTCACCCTCCCTCCTCTCCATCCCCCATCTCCCTCTCCCCCTCCCTCTCCATCCTCTCCTTCACTCCCTCCTCTCCTTCTAGCATTCTCCCTTTCTCTCCTCTCCTTTCCTCTTCCTTCCCCCTGTCCTTCCACCTTCTCCCTCTCCCTCCTCTAACTCCCCCTCCCTCCCCTCCTTCCACAATCTCTCTCCCTCCTTTCCTTCCTTCCTCTACCTCTCCCTCTACCTCCTCTCCCTCTCCCTCCCTCCTCTCCTTTCCCATCTCCCTCCTCTCCTTTCCCATCTCCCTCTGCCTCACTCCTCTCCTTCGCCTCTCCCTCTCGCTCCCTCCTCCCCCTCTCTCCACTCCCTCTTGCTCCCTCCTCTCGTTCCACCTCCCTCTCACTCCCCTCCTTCCCCATCTCCCTCCCTCCTCTCCTCCCCCTCAACCTCTCCCTCCCTCCTCTCCTTCCCCACTCTCCCTCCCTCCTCTCCCTCCACTCCCTCCCTCCTCTCCCTCCCCTCTCCGTCTACTGCCCCTCCTTTCCCACACACTCCCTCCTCTAACTCCCCCCTCCCTCCCTTCTCTCCTTCCCCCTCTCACTCATCCTCCGTCCTCTCCCTCCCTCCTCTCCATCGCCCTGCCTTCCTTGCCCATTCTCCCTCTCTCCTATCCCTCCGCACTTCCTCCCTCCTCGTCCTCTCCCTCCCCTCCTTCCCTCCCTCCCTCTCTCCCCCTCCTCTCACTCCCTCCGCCCACTCTCCTTCCCTCCCCCTCACTCCCCCTCCTCTCCCTCCCTCCGTCCTTCTCCCTCTGCCTCCGCTCCCTTCAACCCCTTCCCCTCCCTCTCCCTCCTCTCCCACTCTCCCTCCTCTCCCTCAACCTCTCTCCCTCTCCCTCCCTACCCTCCTCTCCTCTCCTTCCTTCTCTCCCTCCCTTCCCCTCTCCCTCTGCTCCTCTTGTTCACTCCATCCCTCTCTCACCCCTCTCCCTCCCCGGTCTCGCTCTACTTCCCTCCTCACCTGCACCCCTCTCCCTCTCCCTCTTCACCTGCACCCCTCTCCCTCTCCCTCTTCACCTGCACCCCTCTCCCTCTCCCTCTTCACCTGCACCCCTCTCCCTCTCCCTCCTCTCCTTCCCCCTCTCCCTCCCTCCCCCTCTCCCTCCCTCCTCTCCTTCCCCCTCTCCCTCCCTCCTCCTTCCTGTCCTTTCCCCCTCTCCCTCCATCTTATCCATGCCCCGCCACTCCCTCTCCTCTGTACTCTCCTGCCCCCCCTCCCTCACTCCTCTCCTTCCCCCCTCTCCCTCCCTCCTCTCCATGCCCCGTCTTCATCCTCTCCTCCCTCCTCTCTCTCCCTACTCCCTCTCCCGCCCTCCTCCCCCTCCCTCTCCATTCCCCATCTCCACCTCCCTCTTCCTCCATCCTCTCCTCCACCCCTCCCCTCCTCTCCATCCTCCCTCTTCCCCTCCCTCCCTCCTCTGAATCCTCTCCCTGCTCCCTCCCTCCTCACCTTCCACCCATCTTCCTCTCCCTCCTCCCCTTACGCCCTCCCTCCCCCTCGACTTCCCCTTCTCCCTCTCCCTCCTCTCCTTCCCCCTCCCTCCATCCCCGAAATCCACCATCTCCCTCCTTCCTCTCCTTCCTCCATCCTCCCTCCTCACCCCATCCCTCCCTCCCTCCTCTCCATCTCCCTGCCCTCCTTGACCCTGCTCCCTCTCTCCTATCCCTCCCCCTCTCCCTCTGACTCTCTCTCCTCCTTCCCTCCCTCACCTACTCTCACTCCCTCCACCCACTCACTATCCCTCCCCCTCCCTCCACCTCCTCTCTCTCCCTCCCTCCGTCCCTCTGCCTCCCCTCCCTCCATCCATCCCCCTCTCCCTCTCTCTCCTCTCCCTCCCTCCTCTCCATCTCCCTCCTATCCTCTCCTTCCAGCCCTCCCCTCCCCCTCTTGCTCTCCTCCTCTCCTCCATTCCATCCCTCCCTCGCCCCCTCCCACCCCTCCTCTCCCTCGCCCTCCTTCCCCACTCTCCCTCTCCCACCCTCCTCTCCCTCCCCTTCTCGATCTCCCTCCCTCCTCACCTGCACCCTCCCTCTCTCCCTCCTCCTCTCCTTCCCCACTCTCCATCTCCATTCCTCTGCTCTTCTCTCCCCACTCTACCTTTCCCTCCCTCCTCTACTTCCCCCATCCCTCCCTCCTCTCCTTCCCCCATCCCTCTCTCCTCTCCTTCCCCCATCCCTCTCTCTCCCTCCTCCCCTTCCCCTCCTCTCCCTTTCTCCTCTCCTTAACCCGTCTGCCTCCCTCCTCTCCTTCCCCCTCTCCCTCCCCTCCTTCTCCCTCTCCATCTCCCTCCTTGCCCTCCTCTCCTTTCCCCGTCCTTTCCTTCCCCCCTCCTTGCTACTCTCCACCACCCTCACTCTCCTTCCATCCTCTCCATCCCCCACTCTCCTTCCTTCCTCTCCTTCACCCCCTCCCTCCTTCCTCTCATTCCCCCCTTCCCTTCTCCCTCCTCCAGAAACTCTCCCTCTCCCACCCTCTCCTCATCCCCCTCTCCTCTCCTTCCCCACCCACCCTTTCCCTCCCTTCTTCCCTTCCCCACTCTCCCTTTCCCTCACTCCTCTCTCTCTCCCCTCTGTCTCTCCCTCCCTCCTCTCCCTCCCTCCTCACCCCATCCCTCCCTTCTCACCCCATCCCTCGTTCCTCTCCATCCCCCCTCTCCCACCTTCCTCTACATCCCCCCTCTCCATCCCTACTCTTCCTCCCTACTCTCCTTACCCGTCTCCCTCTCCCCCTCTTCTCCATAACCCCTCTCCCTCTACCTCCATCCTCTCCTTCCCCCACTCCCTCTCCCTTCCTCCTCTCCTTCCCCCTCTCCCTCTCCCTCCCTCCTCTCCTTTCCCCCTCTCCCTCTCTCCTCTCCCTCCCCCTCTCCCTCCTTCCCACTCTCCTTCCCCCCGTCCTCTCCCTCTCTCCTCTCCCTCCCCCTCTCCCTCCTTCTCACTCTCCTTCCCCCCTCTCCCTCACCCTCCATCCTCTCCTTCCCCCACTCCCTCTCCCTCTCTCCTCTCCTGCCCCTCTCCCTTCACCTTCCCCCCTCTCCATCACTCCTCTCCTTCCTCCTCCCTCTCCCTCACTCCTCTCCTTCCTCCTCTCCTTACCCCTTTTCTCTCTCCCTTCCTCCTTTCATTCCCGCATCCCTCTCCCTCCCTCCTCTCCTTCCTCCCCCTCTCCCTCCCTCTCTTCCCCTCCCCCTCTCGCTCACTTCTCTCCTTCCCCCTCCCCCTCTCGCTCCCTCCTCTCCATTCCCCCCTCTTCCTCTCCCTTCCTCCTCTCCTTCCCCTCTCTCCTTTGGCTCACTCCCACCCCCTCTCCCTCTCCCTTCCTTCACTCCCCCTCCCTCGCTCTCCCACCTCTCCTTCCCGTCCCTCTCCCTCTCCCTCCCAGAATAGAAAAATAGAATTTTTTTTAAATGGTGAGAAACTATTAAATGTTGGTGTTCAGAAAAACTTAGGTGTCCTTGTACAAGAAACACAAAAAGTTAGCACACGGGTACAGCAAGTAATTAGGAAAGCAAATGGCATGTTGGCCTTTATTGCAAGGGGGTTGGAGTACAAAAGTAAGGAAGTCTCACTACAATTGTCCAGGGCTTTGGTGAGACCTCACCTGGAGTACTGTGTACAGTTTTGGTCTCCTTATCTAAGGAATGATATACTTGCCTTAGAGGCGGTGCAGCGAAGGGTCACTAGATTAATTCCTGGGATGAAAAGGTTTTCCTATGAGGAGAGGTTGAGGAGAATGGGCCTATACTCTCTGGAGTTTAGAAAAATGAGAGGTGATCTAATTGAAACAAAATTCTAAGAGGGCTTGACAGGGTAGATGCTGAGAGATTGTTTCCCCTGGCTGGAGAGTCTAGAACTAGGGGGCATAGTCGCAGGATAAGGGGTCGGCCATTTAAGACTGAGATGAGGAGGAATTTCTTCACTCAGAGGGTGGTGAATATTTGGAATTCTCTACTCCAGAGGGCTGTGGATGCTCAGTCATTGAGTATATTCAAGACTGAGATTGATAGATTTTTGGACTCCAGGGGAATCAAGGGATATGGGGATCGGGCGGGAAAGTGGAGTTGAGGTTGAAGATCAGCCATGATCTGATTGAACGGCGGAGCAGGCTCGAGGGGCCGTATGGCCTACTCCTGCTCCTATTTCTTATGTTCTTACAATGTTGCCAAGAAGAGTAGTAAGCCTGAGGATTGGGAGAGTTTTAGAAACCAGCAAAGGATGACCAAAAAATTGATGAAGAGGGAGAAAATAGAATATGAGAGTAAGCTATCAAGAAATATAAAAACCAATTGTAAGAGCTTCCACAATTATGTAAAAAGGCTGAGAGTAGCAAAAGTAAACATTGGTCCCTTAGAGGCTGAGGCAGGAGAAATTATAATGGGGAATCAGGAAATGACAGAGACGTTAAACAAATATTTTGCATTTGTCTTCACAACAGAAGACACAAAAACACACCAGAAATAGTGAGGAACCAAGGGTCTAACCAGAGTGAGGAAATTAAAGTAATTAATATTAGTGAAGAAAAAGTACAGGAGAAATTAATGGGACTAAAAGCCAACAAATCCCCTGGACCTGATCCCCAGGAAGGATATATTGGCCTTGGAGGGGGTGCCATGGAGATTCACCAGAATGATACCAGGTTTCATAGACTAGGCTTGTACTCCCTTGAATATAGAAGATTAAGGGGTGATCTAATTGAGGTGTTTAAGATGATTAAAGGATTTAATAGGGTAGGTAGAGAGAAAATACTTCTTCTGGTGGGGGGAGTCCAGAACAAGGGGGCATAACCTTAAAATTAGAGCCAGGCCGTTCAGGGGTGATGTCAGGAAGCAACTTCTTCACACAAAGGGGAGTGGGAATCTGGAACTCTCTCCCCCAAAGAGCTGTTATAAGAACATAAGAAATAGGAGCAGGAGTAGGCCAATCGGCCCCTCGAGCCTGCTCTGCCATTCAATAAGATCATGGCTGATCTGATCCTAACCTCAAATATAAATTCATGTCCAATTTCCTGCCTGCTCCCTGTAACCCCTAATTCCCTTTACTTCTAGGAAACTGTCTATTTCTGTTTTAAATTTATTTAATGATGTAGCTTCCACAGCTTCCTGGGGCAGCAAATTCCACAGACCTACTACCCTTTGAGTGAAGAAGTTTCTCCTCATCTCAGTATTGAAAGAGCAGCCCCTTATTCTAAGATTATGCCCCCTAGTTCTAGTTTCACCCATCCTTGGGAACATCCTTACCGCATCCACCCGATCAAGCCCCTTCACAATCTTATATGTTTCAATAAGATCGCCTCTCATTCTTCTGAACTCCAATGAGTAGAGTCCCAATCTACTCAACCTCTCCTCATATGTCCACCCCCTCATCCCCGGGATTAACCGAGTGAACCTTCTTTGTCCTGCCTCGAGAGCAAGTATGTCTTTTCTTAAGTATGGACACCAAAACTGTATGCAGTATTCCAGGTGCGGTCTCACCAATACCTTATATAACTGCAGCAATACCTCCCTGTTTTTATATTCTATTCCCCTAGCAATAAAAGCCAACATTCCGTTGGCCTTCTTGATCACCTGCTGCACCTGCATACTAACTTTTTGATTTTCTTGCACTAGGGCCCCCAGATCCCTTTGTACTGCAGTACTTTCCAGTTTCTCGCCATTAAGATAATAACTTGCTCTCTGATTTTTCCTGCCAAAGTGCATAACCTCACATTTTCCAACATTGCATTGCATCTGCCAAATCTCCGCCCACTCACCCAGCCTGTCTATATCCCCTTGTAGGTTTTTTATGTCCTCCTCACTCTCTACTTTCCCTCCCACCTTTGTATCATCTGCAAACTTTGATATGTTACACTCGGTCCCCTCCTCCAAATCGTTAATATAGATTGTAAAGAGTTGGGGACCCAGCACCGACCCCTGCGGAACACCACTGGCTGCTGGTTGCCAGTCCGAGAATGAACCATTTATCCCAACTCTCTGCTTCCTGTTAGATAACCAATCCTCCACCCATGCCAGAATATTACCCCCAATCCAGTGATTCTTTATCTTGAGCAATAATCTTTTATGTGGCACCTTGTCGAATGCCTTCTGGAAGTCTAAATACACTACGTCCACTGGCTCCCCTTTATCCACCCTGTACGTTATGTCCTCGAAGAACTCAAGCAAATTTGTCAGACATGACTTCCCCTTCGTAAAGCCATGCTGACTTTGTCCTATTAAATTATGCTTATCCAAATGTTCCGCGACTGTCTCCTTAATAATAGACTCCAAAATTTTACCCACCACAGATGTTAGGCTAACTGGTCTATAATTTCCAGCCTTCTGCCTACTACCCTTTTTAAATAAGGGTGTTACATTAGCAGTTTTCCAATCTGCCAGGACCTTTACCGAGTCCAGAGAATTTTGGAAAATTATTACCAAAGCATCCACAATCCCTACTGCCACTTCCCTCAAGACCCTAGGATGTAAGCCATCAGGTCCAGGGGATTTATCCGCCTTGAGTCCCATTAATTTAATGAGTACCAATTCCTTAGTGATTTTAATCGTATTTAGCTCCTCCCCCCCTAGAGCCCCCTGTTTGTCCAGTGTTGGGATATTCTTAGTGTCCTCTACCATAAAGACTGAAACAAAATATTTGTTCAGCATTTTTGCCATCTCCATGTTTCCCACCATTAATTTCCCGGTCTCATCCTCTAAGGGACCTACGTTTGCCTGAGCCACCCTTTTTCTTTTTATATAACTGTAGAAACTCTTGCTGTCTGTTTTTATATTTTTTGCTAATTTATTTTCATAATCTATCTTCCCTTTCTTAATCAATCCTTTAGTTACTTTTTGCTGTCTTTTGAAGACTTCCCAATCTTCTATCCTCCCACTAAGTTTGGCTACCTTATATGTCCTTGTTTTTAGTCGGATACTATCCTTAATTTCTTTACTTAGCCACGGATGGCTGTCATTTCTTTTACACCCTTTTTTCCTCAGTGGAATATATATTTTTTGAAAGTTGTAAAATAACTCCTTAAATGAACACCACTGCTCATGTACCGTCTTACCCTTTAATCTATTTTCCCAGTCCACTTTAATCAATTCCGCTCTCATACCATCATAGTCTCCTTTATTCAAGCTCAGTACGCTGGTTTGAGAACCAACCTTCTCACCCTCTAATTGGATATGGAATGTAACCATGTTATGGTCACTCATTCCCAGGGGATCCTTAACTAGGACATTATTAATTAATCCTGGCTCATTACACAGGACCAGGTCCAAGGTTGCTTGCCCCCTTGTAGGATCAGTTACATACTGCTCAAGAAATCCATCCCTAATACACTCAATAAACTCTTCCTCAAGGCTGCCCTGCCCAATTTGATTTGTCCAGTTAATATGATAGTTAAAATCCCCCACAATTATAGTCCCTTATTACATGCCCTGACTATTTCCTGATTAATACTTCTTCCAGCAGAGTTGCAACTATTAGGAGGCCTATATACTACGCCCACTAGTGTTTTTTTCCCCTTATTATTCCTTATCTCTACCCAAACTGTTTCATTATCCTGATCCTTTGTCCCAATATCATTTCTCTGTATTACAGTGATTTCTTCCTTTATTAACATAGCCACCCCACCTCCCCTTCCTTCCTGCCTGTCCTTCCTGATTGTTAAATACCCTGGCATATTTAATTCCCAGTCGTTGTCACCCTGCAGCCATGTTTCTGTAATGGCCACAAGATCATACCCATACGTAGTTATTTGTGCTGTTAACTGTTGAGGCTGGGGGTCAATTGAAAGTTTCAAAACTGAGATTGACAGATAGGCAAGGGTATTAAGGGTTACGGAACCAAGGCGGGTAGATGGAGATAAGATACAGATCAGCCATGATCTAATTGAATGGCGGAGCAGGCTCGAGGGGCTGAATGGCCTCCTCCTGTTCCTATGTTCCATCTGCCACTCCGTTCCATTCGGCTTCTTGGACCCAGAAGGAAAGAAAAGAGCGGAGAGAGACCGTGGGGGACAGAGAGCAGTAGGTTTTTTTATGGAGTTAGGATGTGTTTGAATAGTCTGTTTTTTGCTCCGAATCCTCTAATGAAACTCTCCACACACATCACTCCAGCTGTAGTACACCTGAGGTCAGGCTTTATTTGGAAAGTAAAATAAAATAAAATTTTAGATTCCACAGTATATTTCTCATATTAAATCCAGTTAGTGTCATGGTCATATAATGAAATAATTAAAAAATAATTCTACCAGGGGAAAGTTACAGAACAAACTGTTGACCGGAGGTCACCAGTTACGGTTACTGGCTTAGTACAAAGAGGAGAAGAGTCAATTCTCTCTTAACTCTCAATTCACTTTATTCACACCGTTCGATCAAATACATATGGCTTATATGTCTGGTTAGATATAGGCATGCAGTTTACACCAGGGTATACAGTTTTATACCCAAACTAAGATCTAAACGCACACCCACTAGGTTTCTCTGACACTCCCTCCCTGAGCGGTCACTGAATATAAAGGATAATACCCGAAAAGGAGAGCTGATGCTGGCCAGACGTTCCGTCCTCTCTCTCTCTCTACGTCCCTGACGAAGGGTCTTCCACTTCTGCGATGGTTGGTCTCCGGAGTCTTCACTCTGGCTCCACGCCCCAGATCCTTCATTCTTATTCCGAATCTTATCTCTTCACGCTGTGCTGTCTCTCTCCCTTTGGTTTAGGCCTGCTCACTTTTGCCTGGGTCTTCTCCTCATTGGCTCTGTCCCAAGGACTTAGGTAGCATTACCTCATTACTCCTTTTCTAAATAAGGACTTGTGTCTTCTCACATTTCCTTTGTCTTTCACAAAACTTGGTTAATTCAAACTGGTTCCAGCCAGCCAAGGCCAGGACTGAACTCAGGTTACTTTAGTTCAAAAGTCATTCCTGCCTGTGTGTATCAGCAGCTGACGTCTCAGGTTACTACAGCCCCTGGCCAATATCTCCCCCCTTTTGATCCAAAGATGCTTATCTTAGGATCATTATTCTCCCTTTCTGTGTACCACTCCTGAGGTTGTCGTTGTCCCCCAGTGGGCACGTTACATCCGCGATATCATATGGTTATAGAAAAATATTAAAGAGAAGCGTATATAAAGTATACTTCACACAGTGTCTTTATATTGATAATCACTTCCTCTGTTTCATTATAGCACTAACATTCAATCGTTACAAAATTTCATTTTTCCACCTTCTAAGCTGATATACATTAAATATGACAAGCACTAATGCACATAAAATCACAACTACAGCAGCATGTGATAAAATCCTGACCCATGGATGTATTTGAACATTAGATCCCCAATGCCAAAACTTATCCCAGAACCCGGGGTCCCGTAGCAGTTCATCTGCTTTTTCAGCATGCGTTTCTAATTATTTTAGTGTGTTTAGTCCATTGATGAATTATCTCATTGGCTTCCTCCGCTTTTTGCGTCCAATCTGCAGTCAGGTGCAGAATGGGTGGTAGTTTGGTAGGAACATATTTCCGCAGATCTTGGTCTATATCGGTACGTTGGACTGTGAGGTTTTCGTTTATTACCATCCTCATTATTGGCTTAGGCAGAACTTGTCCACCGACAACCAGGTCTGAGGTCACGTTGTTAATGGCCACATTGTGTCCTTCCAGAGGGCACTGTTTCCATCCTTTGTTATAGTTCATAGCCGCTGTGGCGATGTAATACGTTTGTCCCACAAGGGCGTATTGTAAAAAGGACTGGTTGTTAACAGGCAAAATGGACAAATGAACAATTTTCATAAGTACTGAACCCACAATTAGTAAGTTCCTGTCTCGTTATCTCTTCTGGACAGGCCCAGTGATTCCCTCCTTGGTGACACTTTGACAAATCTACCCCTTTCTCAGCACCGTCCATTACGATAGCATGAGATGATGGATTGCTCAAAGATATCCAAGTACCCTCATGATACTTGCCCACGTTATGAACTCTTTTTAAAGGGTAATCTCACAGGTTGTGACCCTGGAGCTTTGTTTTGTAACTAACAGTCCTGCAATACATTCTGTTGCTGCAGTTAAACGTCGTGCTTCAGGAACTAATTGGAATTATTAAACTACTTAAACTAAGAGCTAAACCACATGATCTGCCAATTAATTAGACAGCAATGCTATATATTCATAAACAGACCACCCAGAACCCACTGTTTCCACTGGCAGGAGGGTCGGTAACCAGAGGTCACAATTTGCAAAAAAGCCAGTGGGTGGAGATGAGAATGTTTTTTACGCAGTGAGTTGTGATGATCTGGAATGCGCTGCCTGAAAGGGCGGTGGGAGCAGATTCAATAATAACTTTCAAAAAGGGATTAGATAAATACTTGAAATGGAGAAATTTGCAGGGCCATGGGGAAAGGGCAGGGGAGTGGGACTAATTGGATAGCACTTTCAAAGAGTTGGCATAGGCATGATGGGACGAATGGCCTCCTTCTGTGCTGTGTGATTCTTTGACTGCACCTGCTGTAAACGTGCATAGAACAGATACATCGGACCCTCACGTACCAACCACCCCTAAACTGACTCTCTACTTTTAAAACACAAATTAGAGGATAATGGATTTTCAGGTTGGGACTTTTAAAGTGGACTAAAGTCAACTACATGAGACAGAAATAGGATTTGTTACACAGTTAAGGTTATACAGTTAGGTTTGCCCATTACTGTGCCACTTTGAAGTATTTGTCAATGTTTCTGACCATATTTTCCAGTGCGTACAAAGCGAGAATGCATTTGGTCCGCTCGATGTTAACGCCTTTCAACTCATTCGAAATGATAAACATTTGGTTCTTGTCCATCCCGGTACTGCTTGAGAACTTTGCAAACTAAGAGAAAGAGGAGAGACACAGGTTTTAAAATGTAATTATAAACTAGTCATGGTGATTATATATTCTACATCACAAATCTGAACCAAAATTCACTTTTTAAAAAAGTACAGATGACCTCATTGCTGTTTGTGGGATCTTGCTGTGTGCAAATTGGCTGCCGTGTTCAAGGAGACAGACACGGGGCGGCCACTTCCCTGCTCCAGAACCTCCAAAATATCCGCACAGTGGGGAGGGAAAATCATCTGTTTTTTAGTGATGTTCGTTGAGGGATTAAACAGTGACCCAAGGCAGTCAGGAGAACTCCCCCTGCTCTTCTTCCAATAGTGGCCGTGGGATCTTTTACATCCACGCAAAAAGGCAGATAGGGACTCAGTTTAACATCTCATCTGAAAGACGGCACCTCCGACAGTGCAGCACTCCCTCAGTACCGGCACTGAGAGTGTCGGCCTGGATTTTAAGCTCAAGTCTCTGGAATGGGGCTTGTACCCACAACCTTCTGACTCTGAGGCAGGAGTGCTACCCACTGAGCCAAGGCTGACACCCTTGAGAAGGCCATGTATGTTTCTTTGGCTGCCTGCATTACCTCATTGTGACAGGCCTCACAGCTAAACCCTGCCTCCTGTATTTAATGATACCCCCACCCACCGAGATCAGAAAATCAGCTGGGGGCTGGGGGTGCATTTTAGTGGCCCTTCAGTCCTGCCCCCCCTCCCTGGAGATACACACCCAATCAACTGGGGAGGGGCAGAAAGCCCAGGCCAGTGTCTATACTTTGGGGCTTACTGTATCAAACCAAGCTGGTCCATTTTCAGTGATTGAACCTGGTTTTGAATCCCACATGTACTGTGACTGAAAGCAGCCAACATTCACGAGACAAAAATTGTCACATTTAAAAACTGTAATTCTCCAGTGAGAATCAAAAAATCCATTATTACTGATATTCCTTCATCATCGCTGGGTCACAATCCTGGAACTCACTGTCCGAACAGCATTGGTTCATAGAGTACGGCAGCATAGTGGTTATGTTACTGGGCTAGTAATCCAGAGGCCTGGACTAAAATCCAAAGTCATGAGTTCAAATCCTGCCACAGCAGCTGGCGAATTTAAATTCAATTAATTAATTAAATTCAATTAATTAAATAAAAATCTGGAATTAAAATACTAGTATCAGTAATGATGGCCATGAAACTACCGGATTGTCGTAAAAACCCATCTGGTTCACTAATGTCCTTTAGGGAAGGAAGCCTGCCGCCCTTACCCGGTCTGGCCTATATGTGACTCCAGACCCACAGCAATGTGGTTGATTCTTAATTGCCCTCTGAAATGGCCCAGCAAGCCACTCAGTTGCAAAATCTCGCTACGAAAAGTCATAATAAGAATAAAACCGGACGGACCACCCGGCATCGGACCACGAGGCACCGGACACGACAACGGCAAAACACCAAGCCCAGTCGACCCTGCAAGGTCCTCCTTACTAACATCTGAGGACTTGAGCCAAAATTGGGAGAGCTGTCCCACAGACGAGTCAAGCAACAGCCTGACATAGCCATACTCACAGAATCATATCTTTCAGCCAATGTCCCAGACTCTTCCATCACCATCCCTGGGTATGTCCTGTCCCACCGGCAGGACAGACCCACCAGAGGTGGCACTACAGTGATATACAGTCAGGAGGGAGTGGCCCTGGGAGTCCTCAACATTGACTCTGGACCCCATGAAATCTCATGGCATCAGGTCAAACATGGGCAAGGAAACCTCCTGCTGATTACCACCTACCGTCCTCCCTCAGCTGATGAATCAGTCCTCCTCCTCCATGTTGAGCACCAACTTGGAGGAAGCACTGAGGGTAGCAAGGGCACAAAATGTACTCTGGGTGGGGGACTTCAATGTCCATCACCAAGAGTGGCTCGGTAGCACCACTACTGACCGAGCTGGCCGAGTCCTGAAGGACATAGCTGCTAGACTGGGCCTGCGGCAGGTGGTGAGCAAACCAACACGAGGGAAAAACTTACTTGACCTCGTCCTCACCAATCTACCTGTCGCAAATGCATCTGTCCATGACAGTATTGGTAGGAGTGACCACCGCACAGTCCTTGTGGAGATGAAGTCCCGTCTTCGCACTGAGGACACCATCCAACGTGTTGTGTGGCACTACCACCGTGCTAAATGGGATAGATTCAGAACAGATCTAGCAGCTCAAAACTGGGCATCCATGAGGCGCTGTGGGCCATCAGCAGCAGCAGAATTGTATTCCAGCACAATCTGTAACCTCATGGCCCGGCATATTTCTCACTCTACCATTACCAACAAGCCAGGGGATCAACCCTGGTTCAATGAGGAGTGTAGAAGAGCATGCCAGGAGCAGCACCAGGCGTACCTAAAAATGAGGTGCCAACCTGGTGAAGCTACAACTCAGGACTACATGCATGCTAAACAGCGGAAGCAACATGTTATAGACAGAGCTAAGCGATTCCACAACCAACGGATCAGATCAAAGCTCTGCAGTCCTGCCACATCCAGTCGTGAAAGGTGGTGGACAATTAAACAACTAACTGGAGGAGGAGGCTCTGTAAACATCCCCATTCTCAATGATGGCGGAGTCCAGCACGTGAGTGCAAAAGACAAGGCTGAAGCGTTTGCAACCATCTTCAGCCAGAAGTGCCGAGTGGATGATCCATCTCAGCCTCCTCCCGATATCCCCACCATCACGGAAGCCAGTCTTCGGCCAATTCGATTCACTCCACGTGATATCAAGAAACGGCTGAGTGCACTGGATACAACAAAGGCTATGGGCCCCGACAACATCCCAGCTGTAGTGCTGAAGACTTGTGCTCCAGAACTAGCTGCGCCTCTAGCCAAGCTGTTCCAGTACAGCTACAACACTGGCATCTACCTGACAATGTGGAAAATTGCCCAGGTATGTCCTGTCCACAAAAAGCAGGACAAATCCAATCCGGCCAATTACCGCCCCATCAGTCTACTCTCAATCATCAGCAAAATGATGGCAGGTGTCGTCGACAGTGCTATCAAGCAGCACTTACTCACCAATAACCTGCTCACCGATGCTCAGTTTGGGTTCCGCCAGGACCACTCGGCTCCAGACCTCATTACAGCCTTGGTCCAAACATGGACAAAAGAGCTGAATTCCAGAGGTGAGGTGAGAGTGACTGCCCTTGACATCAAGGCAGCATTTGACCGAGTGTGGCACCAAGGAGCCCCAGTAAAATTGAAGTCAATGGGAATCAAGGGGAAAACTCTCCAGTGGCTGGAGTCATACCTAGCACAAAGGAAGATGGTAGTGGTTGTTGGAGGCCAATCATCTCAGCCCCAGGGCATTGCTGCAGGAGTTCCTCAGGGCAGTGTCCTAGGCCCAACCATCTTCAGCTGCTTCATCAATGACCTTCCCTCCATCATAAGGTCAGAAATGGGGATGTTCGCTGATGACTGCACAGTTTTCAGTTCCATTCGCAACCCCTCAGATAATGAAGCAGTCCGAGCCTGCATGCAGCAAGACCTGGACAACATCCAGGCTTGGGCTCATAAGTGGCAAGTAACATTCGCGCCAGATAAGTGCCAGGCAATGACCATCTCCAACAAGAGAGAGTCTAACCACCTCCCCTTGACATTCAACGGCATTACCATCGCCGAATCCCCCACCATCAACATCCTGGGGGTCACCATTGACCAGAAACTGAACTGGACCAGCCATATAAATACTGTGGCTACGAGAGCAGGTCAGAGGCTGGGTATTCTGCGGCGAGTGACTCACCTCCTGACTCCCCAAAGCCTTTCCACCATCTACAAGGCACAAGTCAGGAGTGTGATGGAATACTCTCCACTTGCCTGGATGAGTGCAGCTCCAACAACACTCAAGAAGCTCGACACCATCCAAGATAAAGCAGCCCGCTTGATTGGCACCCCATCCACCACCCTAAACATTCACTCCCTTCACCACTGGCGCACTGTGGCTGCAGTGTGCACCATCCACAGGATGCACTGCAGCAACTCGCCAAGGCTTCTTCGACAGCACCTCCCAAACTCGCGACCTCTACCACCTAGAACGACAAGAGCAGCAGGCACATGGGAACAACACCACCTGCACGTTCCCCTCCAAGTCACACACCATCCCGACTTGGAAATATATCGCCGTTCCTTCATTGTCGCTGGGTCAAAATCCTGGAACTCCCTTCCTAACAGCACTGTGGGAGAACCGTCACCACATGGACTGCAGCGGTTCAAGAAGGCGGCTCACCACCACCTTCTCGAGGGCAATTCGGGATGGGCAATAAATGCCGGCCTTGCCAGCGACGCCCACATCCCATGAACGAATAAAAAAAAAAGTTACATAAAACTTTACAGCACAGAAACAGGCCATTCAGCCCAACTGGTCTGTGCCGGTGTTGATACCCCACACGAGCCTCCTCCCTCCCTACTTCATCTCACCCTATCAGCATATCCTTCTATTCCTTTCTCCCTCGTGTTTATCCAGCTTGGCTTTAAATGTCTCTATTCTATTCGCCTCAACCACTCCTTGTGGTAGTGAGTTCCACATTCTTGCCACTCTCTGGGTAAAGAAGTTTCTCCTGAATTCCTTATCAGATTTATTAGTGACTATCTTATATTTATGGCCCCCTAGTTGTGGACTCCCCCACAAGTGGAAACATCTTCTCTCCGTCTATTCTTTCAAATCCTTTCATAATTGAAAACACCTCTGTCAGGTCACCTCTTTTTTCGAGAGAAAAGTGCCCCAGCCTGTTCAGTCTTTCCTGATGATTCTAATCTCTCAGTTCTGGTGTCATCCTTGTAAATCTTTTTTGCGCTTTCTCCAGTGCTTCTATATCCTTTTTATAATATGGAGACCAGAACACTGTGCAGTACTCCAAGTGTGGGAGGACCATCACCACACGGACTGCAGCAGTTCAAGAAGAAAGCCCACCACCACCATCTCAAGGGTAACAAATGCCGGCCGTGCCAGCGATGTCCGTATCCCGAGAATGAATGTATAATAAAATTTACATTAATATCCATGCACCTGATTCTACGAATTGAAACACCCTCGTTACCTTGTTCTGTAATGGCTTGTAATTATAAATGATGTGATAGTATTTCTTTGGTATCTCTAATTGGTCCAACTTGGTCCCAATCATGATTCTCTGAATATCTGAAAAGAGGCAATCGATAAAAACATGAATGTTAAACATAAAACTGAATAGCGACAAAGGTTGCACAGGCAGAAAGAAAAACAGAGACTTACATTTCTGTGCCACAATGGTTTGTAGATCCTTAAACTGCTCCATCAATTCCTTACTGATGTTGTCCATGGTGTCGGTGTTAAAGATGAATGCGACTCCATGAATTACATTTTCCGGAATGACTAAATACTGATTATCCGAATCAGGTTTGAAATGCTGCAACTAAGTTTGAGGAAAGTGAATTGGTTATACTAAAAGCTACCAACAGCACTCATGTTCACATTTGTTCAGCACTAAGGTTAATGCTTACTGGAGGGGTTCCCAGTCCTAATCAGACAAGGCCCATTCATCTCATTCACCAATCTTACTGAGATCCAGGTGGACCAATACCTCAGTCTTGGGTTTAATTGTCAGCCGGTAGCACTCTCCCCTCTGATGTCAGAAGGTTGTGGGCTCTGAAGAACGGGAATGTCGACCTGGATTATTTGCTCAAATCTCTGGAGTGGGGACTTGAACCCACAACCTTCTGACTCA
Source organism: Heptranchias perlo (assembly GCF_035084215.1). NCBI lineage: Eukaryota > Metazoa > Chordata > Chondrichthyes > Hexanchiformes > Hexanchidae > Heptranchias > Heptranchias perlo. The sequence goes on along the minus strand of NC_090366.1, from coordinate 11,368,691 downwards.
GAGGCGAGAGTGAGACCCATTGAGCCATGCGTTGCATATGGGAAGCTTTTTCCTGTAAATACTGCTCCTTTTACATTCCCAAGGGGTTTTCAGGGTTTAATGAGACTCTAAAATGGTACATCTTAAAAGTGTGAAGACGTTGAGGGAACTCACATCGGTTCCTGGCGGCACCCTTCCTTCCAGGATCATCGTTAACACTTTCTTTCCGCGATCTGCATCATCTAGTGCATTCCAACCGGACGGATCCCAAAACTGTAACGCGTTCAACCTGTAGGCCTTGAGCTGTTAAATCATTTTTAAAATTGCATATACATAAGTAGATTTAGGGATACAGTAGTGTAGTGGTGATATTACTGGACTATTAATCCAGAAACCCAGACTAATAATCCAGAGACTGTGAGTTCTCAAACTGCCATGGTAGGATTTGAACTTAAATTCAGTTTAAAAAACAATCTGGAAATAAAAAGCTGGGATCTGTAAAAGTGACCATGAAGCTGTCGGATTGTCGTAAAAACCCAACTGGTTCCCTAATGTCCCTTTTGGGAGGGAAACCTGCCGTCCTTACCCGGTCTGGGCCTATATGTGACTCCAGTCCCCACACTGATGTGATTGACTCTGAACTGCCCTCTGAAGTGGCCTGACAAACCGCTCAGTGGTATCAAACCGCTACCCGCAGTTCAAGAAGGCCCACCACCACCTTCTCAGGGCAACTAGGGATGGGCAATAAATACCAGCCTTGCCAGCGACACCCACATCCCCAGAATAAATTTAAAAACAAACAGAATGGAGAATTACCTGGGGTGTAAGAGATTTGAGATCATCCCCAGTCGGTACACAGTTTGTAGTTGTTCCATGTTGATCCAGAGCTGAAAGGAATGTATTAATGGCGGCTGATTTACCAGCTCCCACCATGCCGTAGAGCAAGATATTTATACGGTTCACACATCCTTCGGGAGGGTTGTAGTCGCACAGGTAGCGCCTCAGAGTTTCGAGGGAACTGCCAAAGAACAGGAAGGGAGGAAAGAGTTAGAAATCAAGGTGAAATGTGTTTTCCACATATCGGAGTGTCTGGACTAGAAACACACATCCTGATCAAAGGCAACTTACCGATCGTCGAAAATTGGAAAGTGAGCGCTGCTCTCCTTTGAAAAAGAGAACATAAAACGCAAGAAATCAAACATTTTCTTTTAATACGAGAGTGGGATTCTCAGCGCTGTTGCGAACCCAACAACCTGCAATAATGAAACCTACGGCTGTTTACTGAACGGAGCAGCAAATATTGAATTTGCTGTGGGTTGGGTCAGGGATTTGGAAATCCCCAAGTCTGTTTCTTGGTTTCACTTTCCTCTTTTTGCAGTGTTGGGATTGGTCGCTGAACAAAAATAATAATAATTGAGCAAAGAGAGGCAGGAAAGGAAAAAGGGTTTTATTTTTGTGTCTGTTCATTAAGGTCATTACTGTATCTCAGGATCTTTATCCAGGTCTCAAACATTAACTCCTAAAAATGTCAGTCCCTTTTGCAACAAATCCCTCCTCCCCTCCTAAAGGTCTGGGATTTTTCACTGCAGTCGGGCACACAGTGGGCAGGGGTGGGAAATTATTGGGGACTGGGATCCACAGGTTCCCACTCTCCCCTACCACTTCCAGGACCCCTGACTCAAGAGGGGAGAGTGAAACCAACTGAACCGTAGGCAAACATGTTCAAAAGGGCAGGGAAATGATAGGAATCGGTCATCCAATATACTTTATCATTTGCATCCCTGCATAAGAACATAGGAACAGGAGTAGGCCATTTAGCCTATTCCGCCATTCAATGGCGCGCGCGCGCACGTTTCCAGCATGACATGCGCCGGACACCATCTTGGTATAGGAGTTAGCGCAGGCGCAGATAACGAACGCTGGAATCATGTAAAGTAGGGAGAAAATGGCTTCAATCACTGTGCAACGCTGATTTAAAGTGATACACACCATTTTGGGACTTAATGCTCAACTCAACGCACAGTCTTAACCCCAACCATCTGGACATGTCTTAGAGTGCCTGGAGGACCCCCTACAAGCGCTGTTTATAGGGACCTTGCAGGATTTACATGTTAGCGGCTGGATTATTGCTTCTGGCTGCCAAGACATTTGTAATTATTTTTACAGGTCTCCAGGACGTGCAGGAGTGAAGTTAGGAAATGCTTCTACAAGCAAAAGGTGGGAGACGTTTGGAACGCTCTTCTGCAAACAGCAGTTGATGCTAGCTCAAAGGTGAAAGTTAAATCTGAGATTAATAGATTTCTGTGAACCAAGGGTATTAAGGGATATGGGGCTAAGACGGGTATATGGAGTTAGGTCACAGGACCACCATGATCTCATTGAATGGCGGAACAGGCTTGAGGGGCTGAATGCCACTGCAACTTGCTGCCTCGTGATATGCGCCACCTTCTCCTGCAAGAAAGTGGGATGTGTATCTGGGTGATGTGCCTGTCATGGTTGAATAGCTGCCAGTGTGTGGGGCCTGTGAGTTGTGGGTGGGCGGCTTGCAACAGTGGTAATGTGCGAGGGTGAGAGGAAGCATCTGATTGGAAGAGTTGAGTACTGATGGAAAGAGTTTGTTGGTAGGTGGGTGTTGGGTGTAGTGTGTGGAGCAGTGGATGCGGCTAATGGTGCAGTCGGTAGGAGATGCCCCTTGACAGTTGACCTCACTCACCTTGACCACTCAAGTCAAAGCATTGAACTTCTTCCTGCACTGCATCCATGTTCATGATGCTGTGCGCCTGGCATTGACTTCATCCCCGACTGCCTCCCACTGCCTTTTGTCTGGAGGGCCTCTTGCTCCCCTCCCACCCTCCGGATATAGGATGTCCCACTTTCTGTCCACCTCTTGCACCAAGGCCTTTGGTGGATCAGCAGAGAACCTTGGTGCACGGACTCTCGCAGGCCTGGTACAAACTCAGATCGGCAGATTGGTGAGGCCTGGCACGCAGATTGGAGGATATGGGATTTAGTGGTGTGCAACCTTTATTCAATGTTTTAATATAACTCATCAGTGTATAAACATAGAGATGGAACCTGCATCTGTGCTTTACATGTGCGATGTCTGATCTCCGTTCAGACTCCGTGCAGATAGTAAGCTGCTATATTCAGCCAATAACAGGTAGCAGCTCCCTTTAAGAGATTTCTAAGAGACAGCCTGCCTTTAAGAGATTGGCGCTCCCCCTCCTGGTGAAAAGTGCGAATTGCATGGAATCCTCGCTCAACGCTGATTTCCAACGCAGATTGCAATCCTCAGGCCTGACGAAAGCCTAGTCCTGCCTGCGCAGGGGCCATTGGGCGCGGGGTAATAGCAGATCGTGCTACTCCCGCCCAAAAACAGGCCCTATCCAATTTTCCCCCAACATCACCTTTCTGCGATGACTTAGTACGATTTACCGGGATGGGAGTAACACTCTCTAAATATGACTGTTGATTTAAAGCTATACCAGTCCCACTCTGCTTAATATCTAAACCAATATATTTAAAAGCCCCACAGGCCTGACTCCCAATTTTAAATGCTACTCTAATCTTATAAATGACGAATTTCTCAAATTCCGCAGTACCGCCCCATAAGAAATCAATCATCAACATGCATCATGAAGATGCCTGAAAGTTTTCCGTTATGGTACCAATAAAACATGGCGGGATCTGATTTTAGTTGAACACAACCTATTTTTAGCAAAACAAATCTCACCGAAAAATACCGTACTCTGGGAAGCATAATTCAGGCCATAGGCGCATTTGTTTAGTTTCCATAGTTTTTCTTCTGCATCTGCTGCCTCTTTAGGCGGTTTCAGAAACACTTCTCTCTGAAAAGTATCGCTCTGCAGAAAGGCGGCTTTTACGTCAATTGACCTACACCCTCATGAAAATGTTGCCAAAAGAACCAAAAAGATTTTTAAGATCACCTTTGAGTAGAGAATCCACTTGAACACCTGTATCACCCAGTTTCTCTTCAAATCCCAAAGCTACCAACTCGCTTTAGCCTTATAATTTCCATCAGCAAGGACTTTTTCACTACAAACCCATCTATGCGACAAAGCTGGTTGACCCTTATCTGTTACCTCAGAATAAGCTCCAAATTCTTTCCAACTATCTAACTCCCTTTGTTTTGCCTTTCTTACTGATTTATCCTCAAGTTTGTTTCATTGTCTCACCCAGTCAAGCTACGTCCTCTACTTCCACTTCTCTATCCGTAGGGACCACTACTGCTGCGAGATCTCCCTCTTTCATCTCTAATTTGTGATCGTTTTCTGACATGAGATTCACTTCCGGACTCCCTATCATTACTTGTACTCCGCTTTCGTACTCTCCACTCTTTTATCCCATTCTGCCAGTCCATGGACCTCGCTTCATGGTCCTCATCCTGAACATTCAACTGATATTTAAACCTACCAGTAGCTCTGCCTACACGTCCCAAAATTGTTCCATCCCTCCATTCATTAGTCCCTCCTTGAACATATATCACCCGTGTACCCACTTTGGGTAATTGTTCTGTGGATGCGATAGCTCTGTCATGTGTCTCTTGATCACTGACATTACCACTGTCCAGCCCTTGATCCACCTCACTCTGTACCTCAGGAACCTCATCAAAAAAATCATGAACATCTGAGGCACAAGGTGCCTTGTTTACTTCTTTCAGCTGCTCAGAGTCTGAGATTTTATAATTAATTCCAATTAATCGTGAGGATTGAACCGTAACAGTTTGATCGCCATGTTGGACAATTACTGCCTTACCATCATGACCTATTACCTTACCAGGGCCTTTCCATTCCCTATGACCCTCTTGTTTATATTATTCCAAATCTCCTGAATTGAACTCTGTCTCAGATGGTCTAATACGATGCCTCAGTGCTCTACGAATTTTCTCTGATAACTCAGTCTTGATAAAAGCCTGTCTCTCTGCATGCATAGTATTTAAATGCTCAGAGAAAATGGCCCCACTTGTTGTACCTTCTAGAGCAGGAGGATTATCACAAAGAACAGAAGGTAATTTGGGATTGTGCCCATAGACTAGTTGGTAAGGACTATATCCTCCAACCATCTGAAGAGAATTCTTTGCATGAACTGCCCATGCTAGGGCAGTTGACAATTTACACTCTGGTCGATCAGCCAAAATTTTATGCACCATGTTATCAATCACAGCATGATCCCTTTCACAAAGACCACTGCTGAAAGGGGCTCTCAGCTGCTGTACTCATGACAATTATATTCATATTCTCACACATATCTCTGAACTCCGCGTTAGCGAATTCACCTCCATTATTGGTTAAAAACCTTGCTGGTGTCCCAAGTCCAGTCCCTATCCATTTTTCCATAATTTTACCTAGAATAACCTTCTTCTCCTTACAATATATTAGTGTAGAAATGCTAAATCTCGTAGCCAGGTCAATAAAATGTCAGATGAAAACATTTCTGTCTTTGTCCCATATCTTTAGATCCATGGCAACTACCTCGTTAAAGTCACGTGCTAACGGAACACTTACAGTAGGACGTGGGGGCGTCTGTCTATACTTCTTACAGATTTCACAGTTCTCACTAATCTCTTCTATTAGCCTCATATACTCCTCAACTACACCTGCATCTTTTAGCAGGATTTTTAAAACGTTGACAAGTTAGATGAGCAAATTGTCTATGTAACTTTAAGACAATTTGTTTTTTCTCTCTTATCCTTATGGCCTGATGCCATTAATACTTGTCTAACATGCTGATGAGAAATATCGGGTTTTATTAAGGGGATGCAATAATGCCCTGACTGGGTAAACTGCAGATCAGCTGATTTCCCATAAATGATTGCCTCATCATGTTCCATGTCAAGTTTCATTTTTGCCTTTTTCATGGAAGGTTTACCCAAAAGCATCGGTATCTCATTAGAGACTACATCCGTGCTTAGAAAATGGCTTACTCCAGCTGTCTTGCATGGAATTACCACTCTCTTGAGTGACCTCGAGGTGTTGTCATCTCCAAACCTAAAACGTGTAGAACTTTTATATTCCTTAACCCTGCTTCGATTCTCATTACTTAGTGAATCAAGATAACATTTTAACCAATCTACCGCGCACACTGCTGAAGTACATGTACTATCAACACCACAAAATTAAAGGAATCTGCAACTAATACATTCATCACAGGATTAAAACTCCTCGTGACCAGTATAATCTGTTCAGATTCATCATTATCTTCATCTTCTTCCTCAGAACTACTTTCTTCATGCATCATTTCAAAGACCCTGCATCTTCGCTCTGGGCAATTCGCCTCATGATGATACTTAGAGTCACATCTAAAGCATCTCCTGATTTTTCCTCGGGCATTCCTGGGATTCATTCGCCCGTTATTACTGTTCCAATTTTGTCTTCTGTTGATATAACTGGATTTGCTGTACCTGCTTTCATCACCAATCTGGCTGTCTTTAATCCTTCCGTCATATTGATGCCTGGTCTGGTGCCTGCGTTTAGTATCTGGAACATTTCGAAACCTGGTAACCATCGAATCTTCCATTCTTTGTGTCACAGCGGAAGACCCCATTTGTTCCATGAAGGCTGAAAGGAATCACTGTTTCCCCAGGAATTTCTTTAAGGCAGCAGACATTTGAGTCTCCTTTTCCGAGAAATGGATGCCAATTAGGACCAGTTGTCTGTCTATATGAGACACCTTAGCACAAACTAGTAATTTAAACACAAGTACCGATCCAGTGATTCCCAATTTGAACTTTGTCAACCTTTTGTGCAATTTGTTAAAGTCCATGATATACCCTTCCACTGAATGACCGTCCATTTTCCGAAATCTATCAAATGCTGACCAGGCCGCATAAGCACTTAATAGGTCATGTTTCTTGTAGATTTGATCCAGAAATTGTAGTCGAAAGGTAAAACCTTCATCATTATCCAAAAGATCTGCATCTACCTCAGAAAGAAACCTTACTTCTGATTTTACTTTGTTCAGGAAGCGACAACACTAAGGCTATGTTTTCCCTTTGGTAGAGTAGTAACCCATGTCCGGATATCAATCTCATTCTTCCACTGGTCGTACGGTTCAAACTCCGAGAACATCGGAGCAAAGTCGTACCTCGACGATTGAAACTTGCTTTCTTCCATTTTCCACACTGGCCACTAGGCTTTCAGGTTTTGCTTCGTATATCCAAAAAAATCCTAGTTCCCAACCTCCACCTTTAGGCAACCATTCACCGCTGCCATGTTAAAACTGGACCCTGGTCTTTAGTTGCTTCCAAGCCTTTATTCACAGAGTTTCCTCTTACACACTCCCCACACCCCAGCTAAGCTCTCCTATAAAAAGGATACAAGCGAGTTCCCACCACCTGAATACAATTAACACCAATTGAGACAAACCATACAATTGACGATCCCCACTCTCTCTTCATTCCCGTCTCCATCTTTCCCCCAATCCCCACTCTCTCCCCATTCCCGTCTCCCGCTCTCCAACAACAGCTATTCTTTCCCCTCTCCCCCCACCCCCGAACGCCCTTTCCCATGCCTCCATTCTGGGTGCCTCCCAGGCAATCCGGGAGAGTCGATAACCCCACAAAGCCTAACTCAATCTAACTGGGCTCCCCCCTAAGAAGCAGAGACCATTTCCTCCATTACAGTGACCACCCTTTAAAACTACTCCATTGCCTGTCAGGCTCTTTGAGACGTCCTGAGCTGCTGAAAGCCGCTCGAGAAAACGTACCGCCTTCTCTCTCTTCACCCCTTGGCCCCGCCCACGGTCAGCGCACTCGCTCCCCATTGGCTGAAATTCTGAAATCCCACCCTCCACCTGACGTCATTATTCGGTTCAGTTTCTATTGGTCGTCTGTGATGTCAATCAGTACAGTTTGGGTGGTCGCCCCTCCCCCCAACTGCCCAACAGCACAGGGCTTGAGGGCCTCATTAGCATAACGAGTATCCGGGGCACGTGACCCCTGCGGGGAGGGGGCGGGACTGCGATGATTGACGTTTTTTTATATATATTAATGACCTGGACTTGGGTGTGCAGGGCATAATTTTAAAATTTGCAGATGACACAAAACTTGGAAGTGTAGTGAACAGTGAGGAGGATAGTAATAGACTTCAGGAGGATATAGACAGGCTGGTGGAATGGGCAGACACATGGCAGATGAAATTTAACGCAGAGAAGTGCGAAGTGATATATTTTGGCAGGAAGAATGAGGAGAGGCAATATAAACTAAATGGTACAATTCTAAAGGGGGTGCAAGAACAGAGAGACCTGGGGGTGTATGTGCTCAAACCTTTGAAAGTGGCAGGACAGGTTGAGATAGCGGTTGAAAAAGTACGGGATCCTGGGCTTTATAAATAGAGGCATAGAGTACAAAAGCAAGGAAGTTATGATGAACCTTTGTAAAACACTGGTTTGGCCACAACTGGAGTATTGTGTCCAGTTCTTGACACCGCACTGTAGGAAAGATGTGAAGGGCTTAGAGAGGATGCAGAAGAGATTTACTGGAATGATTCCAGGGATAAAGGACTTCAGTTACGTGGATAGACTGGAGAAGCTGGGGTTGTTCTCAGAGCAGAGAAGGTTAAGAGGATAATTGATAGAAGTGTTCAAAATCATGAAGGGTTTAGATAAATGCAGTTTTCAGTGACTTGAGGGAGAGTTTTATTCCAGAGGCGGACACAGAAGGAAATGAGGCTGAAAAGGGGTCGGGGGATATGGGTGCTGTGAGCTACAAGAAAGTGGTCGGAGATGGCCTTGTGAACGATTGAGATATGGGAGATGGTAAGGTCAAGTGAGTAGCCATGAACATGGGTAGGAGACTTTATATGGAGGGAGAGGTTAAGGGAGGGCAGTGAATTCAGAGGAGAGCGGTCAAGTTGAGTTAAAGATGAAGATTGAAATTACCAAAGATGAGGAGATGCTCAGTGTGGAGGTTGAGGGGAGAAAGGATATCTTGGTAGTGGAGAATGAGGATTTTAAAGGAGTGGGGTGTCAGTGCTGGGGAATGGGACACTTACCCATCATTTCTGTGAGCCTGCGTCAACATCAAAGGAGACTCCCAGGGTCAGCACGGGGTAAATGCAAATCAAACCTTTCTTTAGTTTCCCCAATCTCACAAGAACACGCTCAGGTGACAGTGGGTAGCACTCTGAGGAGATGTGGGAAGGAAGGAGTTATGTTGAAGATGAGCGGAAAGGACAGCTGGGAGATATGATAATTGTAAACAATTTTACAACACCAAGTTATAGTCCAGCAATTTTATTTTAAATTCACAAGCTTTCGGAGGCTTCCTCCTTCGTCAGGTAAATGTTCAGGAGCTCCTTGAAGCCTACGCATTTATACATATAGAACAATACATGGTGTTTACAGACTGCCCCTGCAACTGCCCGTTGCCAAGGCAATCACCGTGTTCAGACAGAGAGGTGTCACCTGCAGAACCCCCGAATACACATTCAACAAAAAAACAAACAGGAAAAAAAAAACAGAGAGAGGCAGAGACATCCGGAAGGCAGAGAAAGCCAGCAAATGACCCATTATATTAAAAACAGATAACATTTGTTCGCTGGTGGGGTAACGTGTAGCGTGACATGAACCCAACATCCCGGTTGAGGCCGTCCTCATGGGTGCGGAACTTGGCTATCAATTTCTGCTCGACGATTTTGCGTTGTCGTGTGTCTCGAAGGCCACCTTGGAGTACGCTTACCCGAAGGTCGGTGGATGAATGTCCATGACTGCTGAAGTGTTCCCCGACTGGGAGGGAACCCTCCTGTTTGGCGATTGTTGCGCGGTGTCCGTTCATCCGTTGTCGCAGCGTCTGCATGGTCTCGCCAATGTACCATGCTCTGGGGCATCCTTTCCTGCAACGTATGAGGTAGACAACGTTGGCCGAGTCACAGGAGTATGAACCATGCACCTGGTGGGTGGTATCCTCTCGTGTGATGGTGGTATCTGTGTCGATGATCTGGCATGTCTTGCAGAGGTTACCGTGGCAGGGTTGTGCGGTGTCGTGGACGCTGTTCTCTTGAAAGCTAGGTAATTTGCTGCGAACGATGGTCTGTTTGAGGTTGGGTGGCTGTTTAAAGGCGAGTAGTGGAGGTGTGGGGATGGCCATAGCGAGGTGTTTGTCCTCATTGATGACATGTTGAAGGCTGCGGAGAACATGGCGTAGTTTCTCCGCTCCGGGGAAGTACTGGACGACAAAGGGTACTCTGTTGGTTGCGTCCCGTGTTGGTCTCCTGAGGAGGTCTATGCGATTTTTTGCTGTGGCCCGTCGGAACTGTCGATCAATGAGTCGAGCGTCATATCCCGTTCTTACTAGGGCGTCTTTCAGCGTCTGTAGGTGTCCATCGCGTTCCTCCTCGTCTGAGCAGACCCTGTGTATTCGCAGGGCCTGTCCATAGGGGATGGCCTCTTTGACGTGGTTAGGGTGGAAGCTGGAAAAGTGGAGCATCGTGAGGTTGTCCGTGGGCTTGCGGTAGAGTGAGGTGCTGAGGTGCCCGTCTTTGATGGAGATTCGTGTGTCCAAGAAAGAAACTGATTCTGAGGAGTAGTCCATGGTGAGCTTGATGGTGGGATGGAACTTGTTGATGTTATCGTGTAGTCTCTTTAGTGATTCCTTGCCGTGGGTCCATAGAAAGAAAATGTCGTCGATGTATCTGGTGTATAGTGTTGGTTGGAGGTCTTGTGCAGTGAAGAAGTCCTGCTCGAACTTGTGCATGAAAATGTTGGCGTATTGGGGTGCGAATTTGGTCCCCATGGCTGTTCCGTGTGTTTGGGTAAAGAACTGGTTATCAAAGGTGAAGACATTGTGATCCAGGATGAAGCGGATGAGTTGTAGGATGGCTTCCGGAGATTGGCTGTTGTTGGTGTTGAGTATTGATGCTGTCGCAGCGATGCCGTCATCGTGGGGGATACTGGTGTATAGTGCCGAGACGTCCATCGTGGTGAGAAGTGTTCCTGGTTCAACTGGTCCGTGGGTACTGAGTTTTTGTAGGAAGTCTGTAGTGTCGCGACAGAAGCTGGGGGTTCCCTGTACGATGGGTTTCAGGATGCCCTCGATGTATCCAGAGAGGTTCTCACACAGGGTTCCGTTGCCTGATACGATGGGACGTCCGGGTGTGTTGGCTTTGTGTATCTTTGGGAGGCAGTAGAAGTCTCCCACGCGGGGATTACGTGGGATGAGAGTGCGTAGGATGCTTTGAAGGTCTGGATCGAAGGTCTTGATCAGTTTGTTGAGCTGGTGGGTGTGTTCTTTGGTCGGATCTGCGGGTAACCGTCTGTAGTGTTCCTGGTTGTCCAGTTGTCGGTATGCTTCTTTGCAATAGTCTGTTCTGTTCTGTATGACTATGGCTCCTCCTTTGTCCGCTGGTTTGATGACGATGTTGCGGTTGCATTAGGGTTAGGGTTAGGGTTAGGGTTAGGCTGCGACAACGGATGAACGGACACCGCGCAACAATCGCCAAACAGGAGGGTTCCCTCCCAGTCGGGGAACACTTCAGCAGTCATGGACATTCATCCACCGACCTTCGGGTAAGCGTACTCCAAGGCGGCCTTCGAGACACACAACAACGCAAAATCGTCGAGCAGAAATTGATAGCCAAGTTCCGCACCCATGAGGACGGCCTCAACCGGGATCTTGGGTTCATGTCACGCTACACGTTACCCCACCAGCGAACAAATGTTATCTGTTTTTAATATAATGGGTCATTTGCTGGCTTTCTCTGCCTTCCGGATGTCTCTGCCTCTCTCTGTTTTTTTTCCTGTTTGTTTTTTTTGTTGAATGTGTATTCGGGGGTTCTGCAGGTGACACCTCTCTGTCTGAACACGGTGATTGCCTTGGCAACGGGCAGTTGCAGGGGCAGTCTGTAAACACCATGTATTGTTCTATATGTATAAATGCGTAGGCTTCAAGGAGCTCCTGAACATTTACCTGACGAAGGAGGAAGCCTCCGAAAGCTTGTGAATTTAAAATAAAATTGCTGGACTATAACTTGGTGTTGTAAAATTGTTTACAATTGTCAACCCCAGTCCATCACCGGCATCTCCACATCAGGAGATATGATAGTGTGTGCGTGATTAAATTAGCAGAAGACAATGGCCCCGATCACCTCAGCAATTGATTAAATCAGCGGCTTGAAAACTCATTTATCACAGGCCGAGACTGAGAGCGGCTGAGACTGCAGAGGGCAGCAATAACAGAAAAGAGGATGATGCACCATATAAGGCATGGCACAAACTCATAACCAATCACGGAGTTACAAGAAATAAGCGGGCGATTTGAATGAATAGGGGACGATTCGATTACAGCCATGGTACTGTCTGAAGAGCTCGACTATCCTGCTTATCGCACTGTAACATTGCAATAAAGGCAAGGCAAGAAACAAGGACCGAGTCTGCCTATCATTTTACCCGACGTATTTAACTTCATTTAACCTCACACTCTCGCCTCCAAATCGGACGGTTGTGGATTCAAGTCCCACCCCAGAGCACACAATCCAGGCCGACACTCCCGGTGCCAGTACTGAGGGAGTGCGGGACTGTCGGAGGTGCCGTCTCTCGGATGAGACGTCAAACCCCGTCTGCCCTCTCAGGTGGATGTATAAGATCCCACGGCCACTATTTGAAAAAGAGCAGGGGTTGAGTTCTCCCCGGTGACCTGGGGCCAATATTTATCCCTCAACCAACATCACTAAAATACAGGTGATCTGGTCATTATCATATTGCTGTTTGTGGGATCTTGCTGTGCGCAAATTGACTGCAGTGTTTCCTACATTACAATAGCGACTGCACTTCAAAATTACTTCGTTGGTTGTAAAGCACGATGGGTCGTCCTGAGGTTGTGAAAGGCGCTATATAAATGCAAGTCTTTCTTGCCAGCGGTCACATAGAAAACTTCCCCCCCTCCTCCTCGCGCATGCATGTTGTGGCTCAAGGTGCTTATCGATCTCCAGACGTCTCATGCAGCGGAGTGGCTAGCCTGGCCTTGTGTGGCCAGTACTCTCTTTTCTCTCTAGACCTTTCACACACTCGAGCACCTGCTCGTCCCTGGATTGTCGCTACCTTTGCTGGATGTGTTGGTGCCAAGCTCTCTCTCATCATTATACGCCCTGCTTTCTCCTTACCTACTACTCCTAACAACAGTCACTAAGTTTTATCTATGCTTCTCAAATTGCCCCGGGGAGTAGATAGTGTGTAAATTGAGGGAACTGCAGTTGATGGATTATCTTTCAGGCTGGACTGTAATCTCACACCATACTAATACTACATGAATCAGAGCTGGCGATCGGACAGTAGGGAAAATATTAAGTGGAGCGTGAGGGAGTTTCACAAGGTGAAAAGGGAAAAGAACTATTTCCGTTGGGTTCATAGAGGGCATAATTTTAAAATAATCGCCAGAAGAAGAAAGAGAGAGGTTAGGAGAAATCTTTTCACGTAAAGTCCTGCCACAAATAAAATCCAGAATAGCTTTTAAAAGGGCAATTGATAAATACTCGAAAAAGAATAAAAATGTAACAGGGTCTCAGAAAAGGGCAGGTGAATGGGACCAAGGGGAGAGCTCTTTCAGAGAGGGGGCAGAGGGGCGATGGGCCGAATGGGGAAAGGGCAGTGGAATGGGACTATGGGGAGAGCTCTTTCAGAGAGAGGGGCGATGGGCAAAATGGGGAAAGGGCAGGGGAACGGGACCAAGGGGAGAGCTCTTTCAGAGAGGGGGGGGCAGAGGGGCGATGGGCCGAATGGGGAAAGGGCAAGGGAATGGGACTATGGGGAGAGCTCTTTCAGAGAGAGGGGCGATGGGCAAAATGGGGAAAGGGCAGGGGAACGGGACTGAGGGGAGAGCTCTTTCAGAGAGGGGGCAGAGGGGCGATGGGCAGAATGGGGAAAGGGCAGGGGAATGAGACCGAGGGGAGAGCTCTTTCAGAGAGGGGGCAGAGGGGCGATGGGCGGAATGGGAAAGGGCAGGGGAATGGGACCTAGAGTTTTATCTCTATCAAACTCAGCACAGGCGCGATGGGCCGAATGGCCTCCTGTGCAGTAAAGTTCTGATTCTCTGACCATTTCAATGCTCAAAGCATTGAGGGTGCAGCCACAAGATTCAATCTCACTTCACGAGTTTGTCAATGTGAGGGACGTCAGTGTTTGGGGAATGGGACACTTGTTCCCTGACGGGTACGGTAGTGTGCTGATTATTTTACTGGACTATCGATCCAGGGGCATGAACTAATAATCCAGAGAACGTGAGTTCGAATCCCACCATGGCAGTTGGGGAATTTGAATTCACTTTTAAAAAAAAAATCAGTAAAAGTGACTGTGAAGCTGTCGGATTGTCGTAAAAACCCCAACTGGTTCACTAATGTCCTTTAGGGAAGGAAACCTGCCGTCCTTACCCAGTCTGGGCTTATATGTGACTCCAGTCCCCACACCAACGTGGTTGACTCTTAACTGCCCACTGAAGTGGGCCTAGCAAACCACACAGTTGTATCAAACAGAAGGAGATGGGGACGAGGGACGGGCAATAAATGCCGGCCTTGCCAGTGACGCCCGCATCCCGAGAATGAATGGTAAAAAAAACAATTGGGGAAGGGGGTGCAGCAATGGTGGGCAGTTCCAGGCCAAAGGAAGGGAGCCACCAGGACCCATTGCCCCAGGCAGGATGTCCACTGCTGGTGACGGAGCTACTTCTACCTGACCGAGGAGGAGGTCCAGCTCGGGCACCGTTAATGAGTCGCGCCAGAGCTGCAGACCAAGCAATATCAGCATTGCACTGCAAGCAGGTCTCAAAGCACTGATGCCCCGACTTTCATACACAACAGAATCCTTCCGAGCAACAGCAAGACAATCTGACAGATTATATGGGATTACATCAAATTCACAGCACAGAAACAGGCCATTCGGCCCAACTGGTCCGTGTCGGTGCTTATGCTCCACACGTGCCTCCGCCCACCCTACCTCATCTCACCCTATCAGCATATCCTTCTATTCCTTTCTCCCTCATGTGTTTATCCAGCTTCCCCTTAAATGCATCGATGTTATTCGCCTCAGCTACTCCTTGTGGGAGCGAGTTCCACATTCTCACCACTCTCTGGGTAAAGAAGTTTCTCCTGAATTCCCGATTGGATTTATTAGTGACTATCTTATATTTATGGCCCCTGGTTCTGGTCTCCCCCACAAGTGGAAACATCTTCTCTACAATCCACCCTTTCATAATTTTAAAGACCTCTATCAGGTCACCTCTCAGCCTTCTCTTTTCTAGAGAAAAGAGCCCCAGCCTGTTGGGTCTTTCCTGCGAGTTATTTTCAAGAGGTTTCTAGCACAGAGATGTCACAGGCGCCTCACGTCGTCATTAAATTCAGCAGCAGCAGCGTGCAGAGACAGCAATGGTTTCTTAAGCGACGTGATGCTATCAGGATATGGAGCCACCACTGATTGCAAGCAAGAGGCACTGGAAGCAGGGGGGGGACATCTCCTGGCATTCATCCATGATATACTACGACTAAATTCCCATCCGCCAGCTCAGAAGCGATGAAGGGGCCCAATGAATTCCCTCCACTTGCTGTCGGTTCTGAACTAGCCGGGCAGTTTTCAGTCACCTGTGTCCCTTTCTGCGACAAGTCACTCTTGCCATTGTCCATCCAGGGCCTCCCTTGGTCTCCCTCAGCCTCGTGTTCCACGTAAAGAAAGAAAGGACTTGCATTTCTGTCGCACCTTTCACCACCTCAAGACGTCCCAAAGCGCCTCAGCCAATGGAGTACATTTTTGAAGTGGAGTCACCGTTGTAATGTAGGAAACGCGGCAGCCAATTTGCGCACAGCAAGATCCCACAAACAGCAATGTGATAATGACCAGATTTTTTTTCAGTGATGTTGGTTGAGGGATAAATATTGGCCCACATAAATAGTGTTGCATCACAAAACAACAGACTTTTACTCCCCCCTGCTCTCCTTCCAATAGAGGTCCCCGAGAGGGCAGACCGAGGCCTCGGTTTAACGTCTCATCCCTCTAACAAAACAGTTTAAGTGTCCATTTATCTCATTGCTCTTTGTGAGACCTTGCTGTGCACAGATTAGCTGCCGTGTTTGTCTCTGTAGCAACACTGGCTGTGAAACGCTTTGGGACGTCCTGTGAAAGGTGCTGAATAAATGCAAGCTCGTTCTTTACATGTAATGATATTTTCCACCACCAGAAGGTAGTGTTGCATCACAAAACAACAGACTTTTACTCCACTCCTGTACCTTGTAACTCTTCAGTGTTTACCGACCATTAAAGAAAGAAAGACTTGAATTTATAAAGCACCTTTCACGATCTCAGGACGTCCCAAAGTGTTTTACAGCCAATGAACTACTTTTTGAAGTGTAGTCACTGTTGTAATGTACGAAATGCAGCAAGCCACAAACTGCAATGTGTTTTTAGGTGATAGTTGAGGGATTAATACTGGCCCCTGCTCTTCTTCAAAATAGTGCCTGTAGGATCTTTTACGTCCACCCGACAGGGGCAGACGGGGGCCTTGGTTTAACGCCTCATCCGAAAGACGGCACCTCCGACAGTGTGGCACTTTCTCAGTACTGGCACCGGGAATGTTGGCCTGGATTATGTGCTCAAGTCTTGAGTGGGACTCGTACTCACGACGAGACTGCAACCCACTGAGCCTATTTCTATGAGGAGATTTTTAAATGTAATGATCTTTGTGTAGCGGTCGTGGTCACTGTGTGTGATGAAATGTCCCAAGGTGCTTCACAGGAGCGTTAATCAGACAAAAATTTAACACCGAGCCACATAAGGAGATATTAGGACAGGTGACCAAAAGCTTGGTCAAAGAGGTAGGTTTTAAGGAGCGTCTTAAAGGAGGAGAGAGAGAGGCGGAGAGGTTTAGGGAGGGAATTCCAGAGCTTAGGGCCCAGGCAGCTGAAGGCACGGCCGCCAGTGGTGGATCGATGGAAATCGGGGGATGCGCAAGAGGCCAGAATTGGAGGAGCGCAGAGATCTCGGAGGGTTTGTAGGGCTGGAGGAGGTTACAGAGACAGGGAGGGGGGGAGCGAGGCCATGGAGGGATTTGAACACAAGGATGGAGAATTTTAAAATCGAGGCTTTGCAGGACTGGGAGCCAATGTAGGTCAGCGAGCACAGTGGGGTGATGAGTAAACGGGACTTGGTGCGAGTTAGGATACGGGGGCAGCAGAGTTTTGGATGAGCTGAAGTTTATGGAGGGTGGAAGATGGGAGGCCGGACAGAAGAGCATTGGAATAGTCGAGTCTAGAGGTGACAAAGGCACGGATGGGAACAGTTAAGGTGCAGCCATCACTACATTTACCTGCAGTTTAGTAGAATCTTACAGCACAGGAGGAAGCCATTCGGTCCATCGTGCCTGTGCCGGCTCTTCTAAAGAGCTATCCAATTAGTCCCACTCCCCCCCCCACCACCCCGCTCTTTCCCCATAATCCTGCAAATCTTACCTTTTTAAGTATTTATCCAATTCCCTTTTGAAAGTTATTATTGAATCTGCTTCCACCGCCCTTTCAGGCAGCGCATTCCAGATCAGAACAACTCGCTGCGTAAAAAAAACATTCTCCTCATCTCCACCCTCTGGTTATTTTGCCAATTATCTTAAATCTGCGTCCTCTGGTTACCGACCCTCCTGCCAGTGGAAACGGTTTCTCCCTGTCTACCCTAAAACCGCTCATGATTTTGAACACCTCTATTAAATCTCCCCTTAACCTTCTCTGCTCTAAGGAGAACAATCCCCAGCTTCTCCAGTCTCTCCACACAACTCAAGCTCCCCCCATCCCTGGGACCATTCTGGTAAATCTCCTCCGCACCCTCTCCAAGGCCTTGACTTCCTTCTCACGTGAGTCGCGTACGGAGGAGAAGCCCCTGGGATGAGGTCCTGGAGAGTGACAGGTGCTCCTGGAGCCCGGGGACCGGCGAGGGGTGCCGACATCAAGGGGAGGAGGAGAGAGAGAATCTGGGGGAGGGCGAGAAAAACAAAACATTGTTGTGATGTTAAACTGTAACAATCACCACCCTCCTTGTATTGCATTCTGAACATTATAATCAGCTTAGAGCTGCAACCCAGTTATTATAACCATTGCAAAACAGGATTATTGTTAAGGCTGGGCTGAAGTCAGTTCCCAACCATCATATCATTTGTCCAAAGGATATTTGTTTGCATGGATTTTCTATTGCTCTCTCTGCCAAACAGGGATTAAAGAAAGAAAGACCCTGCATTTATATAGCGCCTTTCACCACCTCAGGACGTCCCAAAGTGCTTTACAACCAATTAAGTATTTTTCTGAAGTGTAGTCACTGTTGTAACGTAGGAAACATGGCAGCCAATTTGCGCACAGCAAGCTCCCACAAACAGCAATTTGATAAATGACCAGATCGTCTGTTCTTAGTGATGTTGGTTGAGGGATAAACGGACACCGGGGAGAACTCCCACCCGGCTCTTCTTCGAAATAGTGGCCGTGCGATCTGAGAGGGCAGACGGGGCCTCGATTTAATGTCTCATCTGAAAGACGGCACCTCCGGACAGTGCTGCACTCCCTCAGTACTGCATTAGGAGCGTCGGCCTGGATTACGGGCTCAAGCCTCTGGAGTGAGACTGGAACCCAGACATCTGACTCAGAAGCGAGAGAGTGCTACCCACTGAGCCACGGTTGACAATTAAATACAAGGCACCCATGTCCCTTCCCTCTACTCCAACTTGAAGAAGCCTCACCAACTGGCAGCAGATCTTTCAACAACCAAGCTCCCAACCCCACCGCACTCTTTAAATCCCAGCTCCAGTGCAGCCTTAGGTCTGAATCCAACTTTGAGCGGTCTTACCGTATCCCGATAATTAACGCTCCATCACTCACGCACAGGCGGGCTCGTCTGATCTGTAACTGTTGGAGGACAGGGGGAAGCTCTGGCCAGTTGCCCCACTCTTGCCATAGACCCTGCGCCACCATGCACTCACCCCAACCCATTTAATTCCACAACCCCCCGCCTCCTTCACCCCGGAGAATGTTCTGCAAAGTCTCTCTCTGTCTCCCAAGCATAAACGAAGCAAATCCCCAGAACTTCTATCTACTCAGTCCATCCCGCATTGTCCTCACTTCCTCGGGATAACATTTCAACCACAAATGGATCGTTTCGGAAACAGTTAGTGGAGCTGAACGCAACTCATTCACCACCTGCATTAGTACCTGATGGGACCAGATTGTTTCTGGGCCTTTCTGGATGGGATACAAGAGAATTTGGGAGAATTTACACTTGGGAGACATAGAAACATAGAAAATAGGAGCAAGAGTAGGCCATTCGGCCCTTCGGTCCTGCTCCGCCATTCAAAATGATCATGGCTGATCGTCTAACTCAGTACCCTGTTCCCGCTTTTTCCCCATATCCCTTGATCCCTTTAGCATTAAGAAATATATCTATCTTCTTCTTGAATACATCTAATGACTTGGCCTCCATTGCCTTCTGTGATGGAGAATTCCACAGGTTCACCACCCTCTGAGTGAAGAAATGTCTCCTCATCTCGGTTCGAAATGACATACCCCGTATCCTGAGACTGTGACCCCTGGTTCTGGACTCCCCAGCCATCGGGAACATCCTCCCTGCATCAAGTCTATCTAGTCCTGTTAGAATTTTATATGTTTCGAAGAGATCACCTCTCTTTCTTCTAAACTCTAGTGAATATAGGCCTAGTCGACCCAATCTCTCCTCATATGTCAGTCCTGCCATCCTAGGAATCAGTCTGGTAAACAGGGAGAGACTTTGCAGAACATTCTCCGAGGTCGGGGGGGGGGGTGTGGAATTAAATGGGTTGGGGTGAGCGCATGGTGTTGCAGGGTCTATGGCAAGAGTGGGGCAATTGGCCAGAGCTTCCCCCTATCCTCCAACAGTTACAGATCAGACGAGCCCGCCTGTGCGTGAGTGATGGAGTGTTAATACATTTTGTCTGGCGAGCAACTCTATCACCTCTCATCTCCAGTTCCCCTTCTCTGTCTCTCTATCTCTTACTGTCTGTTTGTTTTTCTCTCTCTGTGTCTCACTCTCTCCATCTCTCTCTTGCTGTTTCTGTCTCTGTATCTGTCTCTCTCTGACTCTCTCTCTCTCTCTATTTCTGTCTCCCTGTCTGTCTGCCTCTCTGTCTGTCTGCCTCTGTCTCTGTCTGTCTCTCTGTCTCTGTCTGTCTGTTTGTTTCTCTCTCTCTGTCTCTCACTCTATCTATCTCTGTCTTGCTGTTTCTCTCTCTGTCTCTCTCTCTCTGTCTCTCTCTCACTCTATTTCCCTCTCCCTGTCTGTTTCTCTGTCTGTCTGTCTGTCTCTGTCTCTCTCTCTCTCTCGCTCTCCCTTCCCCTCTCTCTATCTCCCTCTCTCCCGCATTCTCTCTCTCCCCCTCCCTCTCCCTCTCTCCCTCTCTTCATTACGGTGATTTTAACTCTGGACTTCCTTCTCTTGTTCCTTCTATACTTCAAACACATCACTCCTTAAAACCGACCTCTTTGACCAAGCTTTTGGTCACCTGCCCTAATATCTCCTCCTGTGGCTCGGTTTCAAATTCTGTTTGATAATCGCTCCTGTGAAGCGTCTTGGGACATTTTACTACTTTAAAGGCGCCATATAAATGCAAGTTGCTGTTGTTCTACACAAACTTCCTCTTCCTGAATACACATCACGTTGCAATCATTTCCCCCTCTGCCTCATTCTATCCCGCAACTCAAAACTAAGGAACTCCTTTAACTTCCCTCAGTCATTGCTTCCACCTTTAACCTACAGGCCTTGAAAGCCCAAACTTGGCATCAGCCAAAAAGCTTTCCATTTCCTTCTTTGCTTTCAGAAAAGAAGTCAATGGTGAGGCATATTAGTGGACAGGTCATGAACAAATCGACCCTCTCGATCAGATCTTTTGATATCAGCTGCGGCTTCGTGGGTAACACTCTTGCCTCCGAGTCAGAAGATCCAGGCCGACACTCCCAGTGCCAGTACCGAGGGAGTGCTGCACTGTCGGAGGTGCCGTCTGTCGGACGAGACGTTGAACTGAGGCCCCGTCTGCCCCCCGCCCTCCCCCCCCCCTCTCAGTTGGACGTAAAAGATCCCACAGCTACTATTTCGAAGAAGAGCAGGGGGGAGTTCTCCCCGATGTCCTGGGGCCGATATTTATCCCTCAACCAACACCTAAAAACAGGTGATCTGGTCGTTATTTCGTTGCTGTCTGTGGGATCTTGCTGTGCGCAAATCGGCTGCTGTGTTTCCTCCATTACGACAGTGACTACACTTCAAAAAGCACTTCATTGGCTGTAAAGCGTTTAGGGGCGGCCTGAGGTTGTGAAAGGCGCCATATAAATGCAAGTGCTTTCTTTCCTTTTTGATCCCCACTGGTCAGTGCAGCTTAATCCTGCAGCATCCCAGTATGCCTACCGTCCAAGTGATCACAGATAGGAAGGCTGATTCATGTGCTGGGACATGATGCTGTGTTGTAAAGGGAGGGAAAACCCGCCCACTTGTCACACGATGACCTCACAAAACTCTCCCAAACCTTTCCCCATTAAGTAAACACCATTACTTTATGAGCACACTACAGTTTTAAAGGCCATTCCTCCTTTGAACAAGAATTATATAATTATATATTCTTAAAGCGGCAATGCAAGTGGGGCCCACAGCAACCACAACTTGCATTCATATAGCGCCTCTAACGCAGTAAAATGTCCCAAGGCGCTTCACAGGAGCGATTATCAAACAAAAATTTGACACCGAGGCACCTAAGGAGATATTAGGACAGGTGACCAAAAGCTTGGTCAAAGAGGTAGGTTTTAAGGAGTGTCTTAAAGGAGGAGAGAGAGAGAGACGGAGAGGTTTAGGGAGGGAATTCCAGAGCTTAGGGCCCGGGCAGCTGAAGGCACGGCCGCCAATGGTAGAGCGATTGAAATCGGGGGATGCGCAAGAGGCCAGAATTGGAGGAGCGCAGAGATCTCGGAGGGTTTGTAGGGGCTGGAGGAGGTTACAGAGATAGGGAGGGGGCGAGGACATGGAGGGATTTGAACACAAGGATGAGAATTTTAAAATCGAGGTTTTGCTGAACCAGGAGCCAATGTAGGTCAGCGAGCGCAGGGGGTGATGGGAGAATGGGACTTGGTGGAAAGACAAGGAATTAGCTATCGTAGGCTTTCCAATCCTCCACGATTGTCCCAGAGTCTCCAAGGAATGAAAGGTTAATTTCCCGGACACTGCCGCAGACAACCATGGAGATAAATCACAGGGGTATTAAAAAAAATGTTTTTGTTCGCTTTGTTTCGATGCTTTGGTTTATTGGTTACGAAAATATCGAAGATGGGGGGGAAAATGGCTGATCGCCAATCGGGTAACGGAGAGTACCTTCAGTTTCCGATCGGCGAGGGAAGGCGGAGCCTCGCGAGGATGGGCGTGTCGGGCGACCAATGGCGGGGCGGTTTGAGGTCATGTGACGAAACCTCCAGGAATACATCCGACCAGAGTTGGCAACTCTTACCTTCCAGTAAAATAAATACGAGAAAGAACAAACTTGCATTTCTATCTCGCCTTTCAAGACCTCAGGAAGTCCCAAAACGCTTTACAGCCAATTAAGTACTTTTTTTTTGATGTGTAGTCACTGTTGTAATGTTGGACACACGGCAGCCAATTTGCGCACAGCAAGATCCCACAAATAGTAATGAGATAGTAACCAAAGCATCTGTTTTATTGATGTTGGTTGAGGGATATTGGCTAGGACACCGGGGAGAACTTCCCTGCTCTTTGAAATAGTGGCCATGGGATCTTTTACGTCCACCTGAGAGGGGCAGATGGGTCCTCGGTTTAACGTCTCATCCAATAGACAGCACCTCCGACGGTGCAGCACTCCCTCAGCACTGGCACTGGGCGTGTCATCCTGGATTATGCGATCTAGTCTCTGGAGTGGGGCTCGAGCCCGTAACCATCTAACTCGGAGGCAACAGAGTGCTACCCACTGAGCCACGGCTGACACCAAGCCCTGCTTGATCAACTTACCCGGGTAATCCAATCCCATCTCCCCTCCTGCAAACTACAAACCAGTTACTTTTCTTGGGATTCAGCCCCCTTTATGATTCTGGTTGGTTTTACTTTGTATCTGGTTCATAAAACATTGACTCTGCCTCAACTTGTTGCAACAAGATGTGAAAGAATCGGATAAAATAAAGTCCTGGGGAAAATAACCTCGTCTGACAAAAATAAGCAAGTGAAAGAAAAAGTGTGAAGTTAAGTTTCGATCCTTGATTACTGAGGTCAGATGAAAATAACCAGGGAATCCCCCCAACAGAAACTCCTTCTCACATCTTATATGGGATTGGGGGCTGGCCAGGGGGGTCCCTACTGATGGGAAACAACCAAACATTCCAGGGGAGGGAGAACAATGTACAATCCCACCGACGTGAGCATTTGAATGGAGGCAGAATCATGCCTATTGACGGGGGCTACTTTTCAAACAGTCAACAATGCACCAAGTCTAATCGGACCGGGGTTTTATAAAGAAAAACTTGCATTTATATAGCGCCTTTCACAACCTCAGGACATCCCAAGGCACTTCACAGCCAATGAAGTACTTTTTGAAGTGTAGTCACTGTTGTAATGTAGGAAAGATCCCACAAGCAGCAATGTGATAATGACCCAGATCATCTGGTTTATTTTTAGTGATGTTGGTTGAGGGATAAACATTGGACCAGGACACCGGGGAGAACTCCCCCTCCTCTCCTTTGAAACAGTGGCCGCGGGATCGTTCACGTCCACCTGAGAGGGCAGACGGGGCCTCAGTTTAACGTCTCGTCCGAAAGACGGCACCCCCGACAGTGCAGCACTCCCTCAGTACTGGCACTGGGGAATTTCGGCATGTATGCTGGAAATGGGAAATAAAAGCAGAAAATACTGGGTATACACAACAAACCAGTTAAAAAAAAGACAGGTTATCATTTCAGGTCCACTTATAGTTCTGATGAAGGCCTACAGATACCAAAACCTCAAATAATCTGTTATCTTTTTCTCATTATAGGTGATAACTGGCGTTCTGTTCAACGGTCAGGTATCAGCTGTGGTTCAGTGGATCGCACTCTTGCCTCTATGTCAGAAGGTTGTAGGTTCAAGTCTCACTCCAGACAAATATTCCAGTGCACTGTTGGAGGGGTCATCTTTCAGATGAGACATTAAACTGAGGCCCCATCTGCCCTCTTAGGTGGGTGTAAAAGATACTATTTTGAGAAGATTTCTCCCCAGTGTCCTGGGGCCCAACATTTATCCCCCAAACCCAACATCAATAAACAAAAAACAGATGATCTGGTCATTACCAGACTGATTCCTGGGATGGCAGGACTGACGTATGAGGAGAGATTGGGTCGACTAGGCCTATATTCACTAGAGTTTAGAAGAATGAGAGGTGATCTCATCAAAACATATAAAATTCTAACAGGACTAGACAGACTGGATGCAGGGAGGATGTTCCCGATGGCTGGGGAGTCCAGAACCAGGGGTCACAGTCTCAGGATACGGGGTATGCCATTTAGAACCGAGATGAGGAGAAATTTCTTCTATCAGAGGGTGGTGAACCTGTGGAATTCTCTACCACAGAAGGCAGCGGAGGCCAAGTCATTAGATGTATTCAAGAAGGAGATAGATCCCTCCTCAACACGGATTATAAGGTCTTCGCCAAGACGATGTCTGCTCGCCTTGGCACCGTGCTGGCCCACATGATCCACCCTGACCAGTCCTACATGGTCCCGGGCCGGAGAATCCATGATAACATCCACCTGGGCCGGGACCTGATCCACCATTCCCAGAGGGCTGGTCTGTCGGTCGCCTTCCTTTCCCTGGATCAGGAGAAGGCGTTCGACAGGGTGGATCACGAGTACTTATTCGGGACTCTGCCCGCTTTCGGGTTCGGGTCGCTTTTCCTCGCCCGGAACCGACTTCTCTACGCCGCCGCGGCGTGTCTGATTACGGTTAACGGATCCTTGACGGCGCCCCTTCGCTTCGGGAGAGGAGTGCGTCAGGGGTGCCCCATGTCCGGTCAATTATACACCGTCTGCGTGGAGCCTTTCCTGCGCCTCTTGCGCGAGAGGTTGTCGGGACTGGCTCTGCGCGAGCCGGGCGTGGAGGTCGTCCTTTCGGCTTACGCCGACGACCTGCTCCTCGTGGTCACGGATCCCGTTGACCTGCGGAGGATGCGCGAGTGCCAAAAGGTGTACTCTGCCGCGTCCTCCGCAAGGATCAACTGGGAGAAATGTTCCGGACTCCTGGTGGGTCAGTGGCGGGCGGACTCCCTGCTGGAGGAGCTACGGCCTTTTGCCTGGAGCACCAGCACCTCCGGTACCTGGGAGTCTACCTTAGCCCTGCCGAGGAAGCCTGGCCAGCGAACTGGCAAGAGCTGGAGGTCAAAGTCACCGCTCGTCTGGCGCGCTGGACAGGACTGCTCCGAGTGTTATCCTCCAAGGGTCGAGTGCTGGTCATAAACCAGCTGGTGGCCGCCATGTTGTGGTACCGGGTTGGTCACTTTGATCCCTCCTCCTGAGTTTGTCGCCAAGATTCAGAAGAAGCTCGTCGACTTCTTCTGGGCCATAAGGATGCTCTGGGTCGCTGCCGCGGTCCTGAGTCTCCAGCTTAGGGAGGGCGGTCAGGGGCTGGTGTGCGTCCGCACCCAGGTAGCGACTTTCCGCCTTCGGACACTGCGGCGATACCTGTACGTTGAGGACCCTCCGAGATGGCGGGCGCTGGCGACGGATTTCTTCCGCCGGCTGCACGGCCTGAACTACGACACGCAGTCAAGGACATTCAGCCACCGACCTTCGGGTAAGCGTACTCCAAGGCGGCCTTCGAGACACTCGACAACGCAAAATCGTCGAGCAGAAATTGATAGCCAAGTTCCGCACCCATGAGGACGGCCTCAACCGGGATCTTGGGTTCATGTCACGCTACACGTTACCCCACCAGCGAACAAATGTTATCTGTTTTTAATATAACGGGTCAATTGCTGTCTTTTCCTTCCGGATGTTTCTATGTTTCTGCCTCTCTCGCTCTGTTTTTTTAATTGGCATCTCCACATCATCTGTTTTTTTAGTTCTGGCCATTTGTATATTCGGTGGCCTTGTAGGTAACACCGATCTGTCTGAACACTTTGGTTGCCTTGGCAACGGGCAGTTGAAAAGACTATCTGTCATCACCAGGCATTGTTCTGTGATTTATAAATGCGAAGGGTTCGAGGATTTCATTTCCACATTCACCTGAGGAAGGAGGAAGCCTCCGAAAGCTTGTGGATTTTAAAATAAAATTGCTGGACTATAACTTGGTGTTGTAAAATTGTTTACAATTGACAACCCCAGTCCATCACCGGCATCTCCACACCATGTCTTTTACCAGGATCTGATCAGGGTCTGGAATACGGTTGCCTCCTGCCGGTGCTCTCCCCCGTCGGGGGTGGCGGCCGTCCTGCAGGAGCCCCTGCTCAGGAATCCGCTCCTCTGCGGTGTTGGCTTCGGTGGCACGCGGCTGACGGAGGAGAGGGCACTGGCCGGTAAGGTAACCAGAGTCAGGGACGTCCTGGATGGCGCCGGAGACACTGGCCGCACGGAAGTCCTTGTGCCATCCCGGGCGTTGAAAGTGGCACTCGGCCCTGACTCCACTCGGGGTGTGGGGGAGGCTCAAGCGTGCGGAGCCATCCCGTCCGACCTGACCCCTGTTCGGACGGAATTCCTCCTCGGCGTCAGCCCCGAAACCTCCCTCGGAGGGCCGCGCCTCACAACTTGTGCCGTCTCTCGGAAATCCCCTCCGTGCCGTTTCACTCCGCGCGGAGGGATTACCTGTACGGGCGGCTCCTGCACACTCTCCACTTCCTCGCCCTCGTCTCTCGCCCGGACACGCCCTGGCGTACCATCCTGCCGTCCGGCGGAGGCGGGGGTCCCCAGTGGAGGGCTCTGTACCCGGGGATCCTCCAGTGTGCCATTGGGGATCTGGGGTGGAGGGTGTTGCACGGAGCAGCCGCGACCAACAGGCGTTTACGCCATTTCACGGACTCCCAGGCCGCCTGCAATTTCTGCGGCCTAGACGAGTCCGTGTTTCATTTTTTCCACAGGGTGTGGGAGGCTGCAGCCCCTGTTCCACTATTTAAGGGAGCTGCTCCTCAAGTTCTGGCTGCGCTTCAGTCCCACGCTCCTGATCTTTGGCCGCCCGGTGAGGGAGGGGGGCGGGTGGGCAGGTCAGTGGACATCCTCGTCCTGGGCCTGTCCAAGGTGGCTATCCACAGGTCCGGGTCAGACGCGGGCCGCGGGGGCAGTCGCTCCGACTGTCTGCCTCTTTTCCGCGGAATTCTCCGCGCCCGGATGGCCCTGGAGAGGGAGCACGCGGTGTCTGCCAGTACGCTCGAGGCTTTTCGCGACCGGTGGGCACCGCAGGAGCTGGAGCATTGTAATAAAATTATAATTTGACAGTTATTTTGGGTTTATTGGCTTTCTGCACATGAACACACCCTAACCCCCCACCCCCTTATAAAAGGGGGGGCCTAAAACACAAAAAAATCTGCAGTCACCTGACTCCAAAGAAGAAAATAAGAAAAGAAGATAGATATATTTTTTAATGCTAAAGCGATCAAGGGATATGGGGAAAAAGCAGGAACAGGGCACTGAGTTAGACGATCGGCCATGATCATTTTGAATGCCGAATGGCCTACTCTTGCTCCTATTTTCTATATTATCACATTGCTGTTTGTGGGATCTTGCTGTGCGCAAATTGGCTGCCGCGTTTCCTACATTACAACAGTGACCACACTTCAAAAATAATTCATTGGGACGTGCTGAGCCCGTGAATAAACGCAAGTCAATATTTCCCTTTTAAATTGGAGCTTAGTTTCAGTTTTAATATAACCAGGCAGTGTCTGTTGGAGAGAGAGAGAGAGACACTCCCCTTTATGGGGCGAGTGAAAGGGTTCAGGCGATACTGTAGAACAGGTTTTCTTTTGGAGTATCGAGTCAGCCTGTTTATTTAAATTGGGACTGTGACAGGGGAGGAGAGAGAGAGAGAGGGCAGGATAAGCAGGCGAGAAAAATACACCCAGTATCTCACAGTCTCCCAGCTTCGTTATAGAGAGCCGGGGAAACTGACAAAAGTATCCGAGGTGGGGGATTTCATTATGGCTACATTGAACCTCAAGCAACTGCTGGCTACCATTTGTCTTCATATCTTGGCAGGTACGATTTACTCTGTATTTTAAATCGGGCTACATTTAAGTTTAATTGTAACCCTCACCCTGGCTCCTTAAAGCAGCACTAAAAATGGCTCCCTATTTTTTTGGGGAAAGAGAGAAAACACAATTCGCCATTGTTAGGTGTGGCTACTGCAGGTTATTTTTAAATGGTTTATTTTGGAGACTGTGGAGGTGGGATTTAAAAAAATTGTACATCTAGTCTCGCTTGGAACTGCGCTGAGTGTTTGTTTGTTTTTTGCAATCCTGTCAATAGATACAGCAAAGCTGTCTGTTTCCTTTGATAGGCCACTGGTGCTGTTTTATGGTGTAAAGTTACACAAGGTTGTTCAGATCATATTACCTCGGGGAAGAGACGGGAGAACAATGATTAGAACTTGTTTTTTTTTTAAAAACAGCACAAACTGAATCCATTTCAAACGACAATCTCTCCCCACCCCATTTAAAAGAGGGCAGTTGCTAAAGTTTAGGGTTTTTTTCCCCCCTCCTTGCAAAATGGGAACAAAAAGGTCTGCTTTATTTTTCTGTGTCTGTGCATTGGAAAAGGCGTTTGCCCTTCATGATTGAGACAGTATCTAATTTCTAAAGTCTCCCCTTTCTCTCTCGGTGGGGGTCATTATTTGTGTCTCAGTTAAGATATTAGTATGCGTTTTATTTTAACTTGCGATCGCAAAATTTTTTGTGATTCCCGTTGAAGGGAAATGGGAAACTAACTTTTTAAAAAAAAACCCTAACTTTTTAAAACCAACCTGGCAGGTTGCGGTTGGAATATTGTGTCCAGCTTTTGGGCTCTTTGCTTTTTAAGATTGGGGGGGTGGAAAGGGGGCAGGAGAGATTTACTGAAATCATTCCGGCGAGTGAACGACTTTATGAGGAGGGACCAGAGAAATTGGGGGTCTTTTCATTAGGTTAGGTTATGAGGAGAGATTACACAAATTGGGGTTGTATTCTCTGGAGTTTAGAAGGTTAAGGGGTGATCTGATGGAAGTTTATGAGATATTAAGGGGAACAGATAGGGTGGATAGAGAGAAACTATTTCTGCTGGTTGGGGATTCCAGGAGTAGGGGGCACAGTCTAAAAATTAGAGCCAGACCTTTAGAGCGAGATTAGAAAACATTTCTACACACAAAGGGTGGTAGAAGTTTGGAACTCTCTTCCGCAAATGGCAATTGATACTAGCTCAATTGCTAAATTTAAATCTGAGATAGATAGCTTTTTGGCAACCAAAGGTATTAAGGGATATGGGTCAAAGGTGGGTATATGGAGTTAGATCACAGATCAGCCATGATCTTATCAAATGGCGGAGCAGGCACGAGGGGCTGAATGGCCTACTCCTGTTCCTAGATCTGATAGATGTGATCAAAATTGAGAGGTTTTGATAAGGTAACTGGGGAGGAACTATTTCCACTGGTCAGTGAGTCTGCAGTTAACAGAGGATACATTTGTCATCACCAAAAGGAGCTTAGAATTTCAAGTATGTGTGTGTGATATCCGTGCCTTTGTTACTTCTAGACTCAACTATTCCAGTGCTCTCCTGGCCGGCCTCCCACCTTGGACCCTCTGTAAACTTGAGCTCATCCAAAACTCTGCTGCCTGTATCCCTAGCTCGCACCAAGTCCCCATCACCCCCCCTGTGCTCGCTGACCTACATTGGCTCCCGGTCCGGCAACCCCTCGATTTTTAAAATTCTCATCCTTGTTTTCAAATCCCTCTGTGGCCTCGTCCCCCCCCCCTCCCTATCTCTGTAACCTCCTACGACCCTCCGAGATCTCTGCGCTCCTCCAATTCTGGCCTCTTGCACATCCCCCGATCTTAATCGCTCCGCCATTGGCGGCCGTGCCTTCGGCTGCCCGGGCCCCGAGCTCTGGAATTCCCTCTCTGTGCCTCTCTCTTCCTTAAAACCAAGCTTTTGGTCACATGTCCTAATATCTCCTTATGTGGCTCGGTGTCAAATTTTGTCTGATTTACGCTCCTGTGAAGCGCCTCGGGACGTTTTACTATGTTAAAGGCGCTATATAAATGCAGGTGGTTGTTGTCATGCAATGTGAGAGCAGAGTCCATAATCGCTTTTAAAAGGGAAATGGATAAATACTTAAAGAAATCTTTTTGAAAAGGGGGAAATGGAAAGCTCTTTCAGAGAGAGGGGGGCATGGGGAAAGAGCAGGGGAATAAAAGAAAAGTAGACTTGCATTTTTATAGCAACCTTCATGACCTCAATGTCCCAAAGTGCTTCACAGCCAATGAAGTACTTTTTTTTTGAAGTGTAGTTGCTGTTGCAATGGGGCTAAGGGGCGAGCAATGGGGCTAAGGGGCAAAGGGCTGAAAGGCCTCTGTGCTGTAAAGTCCCTATGATTTTATTGGAATTGCTACACTATAAAGGATCAAGGTCCATCTTGTTTGCCTTCTAAAATCCTGGCAGTCACATGATGCAACGATAATGGAGTTGCTGACTCATCGAATCAATCAACTTCTATCAATGAGTCCACGACAGACCCAGACATGAGGCGAGGAAAACCCCCAGGGGTGGGGAGCTTTGGGAACCATAGGTCTAAAGTCTACCCATTCCTCCCTAGCCTGTTACCGCATGTCATGTCTCCAATTACTCATAATATATCCCAAAATGCTGTTTACCTGAAATAAATCTGTCTAATTTATCTCTCTCGCTCTGAGGTTGTGAAAGGCACTATATAAATGCAAGTTTTTCTTTATAAAACCCAGGTCCGATTAGACTTGGTGCATTGTTGACTGTTTGAAAAGTAGCCCCCGTCAATAGGCATGGTTCTGTCTCCATTCAAATGCTCACGTCGGTGGGATTGTACATAGTTCTCCCTCCCCTGGAATGTTTGGTTGTTTCCCATCAGTAGGGACCCCCCTGGCCAACCCCCAATCCCATATAAGATGCGAGAAGGAGTTTCTGTTGGGGATTCCCTGGTTATTTCATCTGACCTCAGTAATCAAGGATCGAAACTTAACCACACATTTTCTTTGACTTGCTTTTTTGTCATACTTGGTTATTTTCCCCAGGACTTTATTTCATTCATTTTTTTTTCACAATTTTTTTTTATTCGTTCATGGGATGTGGGCGTCGCTGGCGAGGCCGGCATTTATTGCCCCATCCCTAATTGCCCTTGAGAAGGTGGTGGTGAGCCGCCTTCTTGAACCGCTGCAGTCCGTGTGGTGACGGTTCTCCCACAGTGCTGTTAGGAAGGGAGTTCCAGGATTTTGACCCAGCGACAATGAAGGAACGGTGATATATTTCCAAGTCGGGATGGTGTGTGACTTGGAGGGGAACGTGCAGGTGGTGTTGTTCCCATGTGCCTGCTGCTCTTGTCCTTCTAGGTGATAGAGGTCGTAGGTTTGAGAGGTGCTGTCGAAGAAGCCTTGGCGAGTTGCTTCAGTGCATCCTGTGGATGGTACGCACTGCAGCCACAGTGCGGCGGTGGTGAAGGGAGTGAATGTTTAGGGTGGTGGATGGGGTGCCAATCAAGCGGGCTGCTTTGTCCTGGATGGTGTCGAGCTTCTTGAGTGTTGTTGGAGCTGCACTCATCCAAGCAAGTGGAGAGTATTCCATCACACTCCTGACTTATGCCTTGTAGATGGTGGAAAGGCTTTGGGGAGTCAGGAGGTGAGTCACTTGCCGCAGAATACCCAGCCTCTGACCTGCTCTGTAGCCACAGTATTTATATGGCTGGTCCAGTTAAGTTTCTGGTCAGTGGTGACCCCCAGGATGTTGATGGTGGGGGATTCGGCGATGGTAATGCCGTTGAATGTCAAGGAGAGATGGTTAGACTCTCTCTTGTTGGAGATGGTCATTGCCTGGCACTTGTCTGGCGCGAATGTTACTTGCCACTTATGAGCCCAAGTCTGGATGTTGTCCAGGTCTTGCTGCATGCGGGCTCGGACTGCTTCATTATTTGAGGGGTTGTGAATGGAACTGAACACTGTGCAATCATCAGCGAACATCCCCATTTCTGACCTTATGATGGAGGGAAGGTCATTGATGAAGCAGCTGAAGATGGTTGGGCCGAGGACACTACCCTGAGGAACTCCTGCAGCAATGTGCTGGGGCTGAGATGATTGGCCTTCAACAACCACTACCATCTTCCTTGCAACAAGTTGAGGCAGAGTCAATGTTTCATGGACCAGATACAAAGTAGAACCAACCAGAATCATAAAGGGAGCTGAATCCCAAGAAAAGTAACTAGTTTGCAGGAGGGCAGACGGGATTGGATTACCCGGGTAAGGTGACCAATCGGGGTTCGGTGTCAGTGTGGCTCGGTGGGTAATTCTCTTTCGCCTCTGAGTCAGAAGGTCGTGGGTTCGAGCCCCACTTCAGTGACTTAAGCCCCATTATCCAGGCCGACAATCCCAATGCCAGTACTGAGGGAGTGCTGCACTGTCGGAGGTGCCGTATTTCGGATGAGACGTTAAACCGAGGCCCCGTCCGCCCTCCCTGGGGCCCAATATTTATCCAGATGATCTGGTCATTATCACATTGCTGTTTGAGGGACCTTGCTGTGCACAAATTGGCTGCTGCATTTCTTACAACAGTGATTACACTTCAAAAAGTACTTCATTGGTTGTAAAGCGCTTTGGGGCATTCTGAGGTCGTGAAAGGCGCTATATAAATGCAAGTCTGTCTTTTTCTATTTAGCTTCCCCTTAAATGCATCTATTCTATTCACCTCAACTACTCCTTGTAGTGAGTTCCACATTCTCGCCACTCTCTGGGTAAAGAAGTTTCTCCTGAATTCCCCGTTGCGTTGATTAGTGAGCATCTTCTATTTATGGCCTTTGTCAGCTTTAAAGTGCCTTGGGATGTCCTGAAAGGTGCTATATGAATGCAAGTTTGTCTTTCTAGGAGATTTGAAGCTGGGTTGTCAATATGTAGATTTTAGCCTGGAAGTGAGGAGTTGCCCAGTTTTGAGCTGGAGTGGCGGATGAACCCTGACTTCTGATCGAGGGAGGGAGGATGTGTGATCGCATCTCAGAGCTCAGGAGAGGTGAATCGCCAAAGTTTCCAGGAGTATCGGTAAAAGACTGTAACAGGTGGGAGAGAGATCGTCTGGTTTTAAACCCACGGAATCCAGTTTTTAGATTAGTTCCGCACTGGAACGTTACATATGTTCCCAGTGGAAGTCCGCGTTAGTTGGAATTGGCCAGAGGACCTAAGTTAAGACCGGTTTGGACACAGCAGGGAAACCAAAACTCTTAGACCTAGAAAGATAAAAGGCATAACAGCTAGTCAGTGAAAGTATGACGCCTGATGCATATCTGACAGTTGAATGACTATGTGGAAACCATACTGACCAAATTGACCACTTTGCTGCAGATGGTGCTGTATTTATATAGCACCTTTTTAACGTAGTAAAACATCACAGGAGCTTAAATCAGACAAAATTTGACACTGAGCCACATAAGGAGATACTAGGACAAGTGACCAAATGCTTGGTCAAAGAGGTAGGTTTTAAGGAGGAGAGAGAGGCGGAAAGGTTCAGGGAGGGAATTTCAGAAATTGGGGCCCAGGCAGCTGAAGGCACGGCCGCCAATGGTGGAGCGATGGAAATCGGTGGGATGCGCGAGAGGCCATGCTGGGAAGTTCACGTCCATGTGGATCGGGGCTGAGTGGTGATTTTCCCCCCGCCCGTAGTCGACTAGGCTTCCAGAAGCAACTGGAACGGGTTGTGCAGTAGGAGCATGGGAATGTAGGGACAGGAGGAGGCCATTCAGCCCCTCGGGCCTGTTCTGCCATTCAATCAGATCGTGGCTGATCTGTACCTCAACTCCATCTACCCGCCTTTGCTCCATGCCCCTTAATTCCTGTACCCAACAAAAATCTACTGATCTAAGGATGGTTGAGGCCGGGACACTGGATTTGCTTTGAGTAGTGGCTGGATGGTGTAATGGGGATTTGGTGAGGAGGAGGAGTTTGGAACGATGGGGTGAAATGGGTTCGGACGTTGGCCGTCCAGTCATGCGACTCTCTGACACAAAGGACATTGTGTTGCTGCTAGCACTTGTGGGACTATGGTCCAATACAACTAAAAGAATTTGCATTTATATAGCGCCTTTCAGGGCGTCCCAAAATGCTTTACAGCCAATGAAGGACTTTTGAAGTGTAGTCACTGTTGTAATGTAGGAAACGCGACAGCCAATTTGCGCACAGCAAGATCCCACAGTGAGAGAAATGACCAGATAATCTGTTCTAGTGATGTTGGTTGAGGGATAAATATTGGGCCCAGGACACCAATATTGCTCTTCCAATAGTGGCCGTGGGTCCTTTTTATGTCCACCTGGGCTTAACATCTCATCCGAAAGACGGCAGTGCGGCGCTCCCTTGGCGCTGCCCCTCCAGCAGTGCGGCGCTGGGAGCGCTGGCTTGGACTCTGTGTGCTCAAGACCCTGGAATGGGATTCGAACCCACGACCTTCGGACTCCGAGGCGAAAGTGAGACCCACTGAGTCAAGGTTGACCAGCAACCGAGTTAGCAGCTTGAGGGGCGAGAGAGTTAGAGGGAGGGGTGAAACGAGAGAGGAAATGTTGGAAATGCGCTACAGTTTGGACAGGGAGGGTGAGAGAGGGGCGGTTAACCATCAGAATGGGATCCTTTTCAGAGTAGCCAAGTTTCCCGACTCCAGATATTTGAGAAGCTTCTTATCCTTGATGGCTCTCGATCAGCAGGGAGCTGGGCCACTCGATCTTCAGACACATCCCACTCCATTTTAAGTTGACCACAGACCCAGTGTGGTACATACCAGGGATTCACCTCCCAGAACGAGACAGTGTATCTTGGCGGAGGAGGGGTAAGAATGTTCCTCTTGTATGTTAACGATGGCATTTTTTAAACACTTGACCCCCAATTTAATTCTGTGTTTACAGAGTGGGATTTGCTTTGATTGGCGGACGGGAGATTGTGTAGGTGTGGCCATTTCACAAGTTTAACTGGAGGGACTGTCATCCCCTGGAAGCCTGGCTGACTTTTCCCCCTCCACACACCCCTCTCTCTCCGTAATGGTGAATTGTATTTGGGGTGGGATGGTGATACAGTTAGCGTTTGCCGTTCCTTTAATGCAGTCCGGAGGAACAGGTGCAGCATTTACCATCTGCACTTTCAGCAGAGCTTTTAACACGTGTTTGCCGTCTCAGAGGAAAACCCCTCTTCGCTAACCACAGAAATGTCGTTGGCCTGGAGGTTTACTGCAGTGAGTGTGTTGGCCCTGTGCAAATGGAGTAACTCTGGGAGTTTTTAGTCAGGTGCCATTGGGCCATTGCTGACTCCTGTTTGACCTAAATTGCTGTGCTAATTTTAATTTTTTTATTTTCCCCCTTCCCGTTTCTGGGAGTCAGTTTTTACACCCCTGGTACATACCCATAGTCCTGAGCAAGAGCGAAAACTGCTCTATAATCACTGATCCGCAGCGCAAAATCCATATTCTCCCTAACGTGTGGCAGGAGCGTAGAACCCTGCAGCACGGAAGGAGGCCGTTCGGCCCATCGTACCTCTGCCGGCTCTTTGAAAGAGCCATCCATGTTAGCCCCACTCCCCATAGCCCTGTAAATTTTTCCTTTTCCAAATCATGAGGGGTTGTGACAGTCAACAGGGAGAGATTGTTTCCAGTGGCAGGAGGGTCGGTAACCAGAGGATAACAGATTTAAGATAATTGACGAAAGAACCAGAGGGAAATTTTTTTTTTTACGCTGCCAGTTATGATTTGGAATGCGCTGCCTGAAACAGCAGTGGAAGCAGATTCAATAGTCACGTTCAAGAAGGGAATTGGATAAATACTTGATAAGGAAAAATTTGCACGGCGGAGTGGGACTAATTGGATAGCTCTTTCAAAGAGCCGGCACAGGCACAATGGGCCGAATGGCCTCCTTCTGTGCTGTGAGATTCGATGACCATTAGGGTGCCAGTGATGACGTTGAGGCTGGGATAAATACTGTAACGGGAGGCCGATGGGGTTGGCGAATGAAATCAAATAAGTTTGGTGGTGCAGCCTTGGGCCTACCCCGTGAATTCTGCTCATGTAACGACAACGTTTATTTCATTTATATAGTGCCTTTTTAACGTAGTTAAAACCGTCCCCAAGGAGCGTTAATCAGACAAAATTTGACACCGAGCCACATGAGATATTAGGACAGGTGGCCAAAAGCTTGGCCAAAGAGGTAGGTTTTAAGGAGCGTCTGAAAGGAGGAGAGCGGATTTAGGTTTAATGTTAACTCCTGTACTGCCTGGGGCAGAGGAAGTTAAAATCTCCTCTCATACCCCTCCCCATTGATATCAGATGCATTGTCATGTCCCCCCTACCCCCTCAAGGTTAGCTCCTGAAGTTAATGCTAGAAAATGGTGTCTGTGCTGCTTGAAATTCAGATTGACCTCACCATATGTACAAAATGGTGATTAAGGATCGTTGCTGGTTATAATCTTTGATTTTTACACAGAAAATCAAAACAAATCAAATAATTGGATATTAAATGTAGCTATGGTGGATTTTCCTAGGCAAGATTTATTATAAATGTTGGATGGAGGTGCGTGCACTTGTGTGACTTGCAGTCTTGTCGCTGGCAAGGCTGGCATTTATTGCCCGTCCTTAGTCGCCCCCTGAGAAGGCGGTCGGCCTTTTCCTGTAGATGTCTGATAAATGTTTGAGCAGAAGGACTTTCTCCCATTTTTCCCTTTTTTTATTTGGAGCACCAGCCTGTGAAATAAGCAGATGCGTTTCTCTAAAATAACGTTTTTGGTTCTATTCCGATGCTCTCCTGGCCGGGCTCTCCTCCTTGCACCCTTTTGTAAACGTCAGTTCATCCAAAACTCTGCTGCTCCGTATCCTTAACTCGTACCGAGTCCCATTCACCTATCACCCCCCCTGTGCTCACTGACCTACATTGGCTCCCGGTCCAGCAACGTCGCGATTTAAAAAAATTCTCATCCTTGTTTTCAAATCCCTCCTCGCATCCCCCCTCCCTATCTCTGTAACCTCCTCCAACCCTCCGAGATCTCTGCGCTCCTCCAATTCCGGCCTCTTGCGCATCCCCGATTTTAATCGCTCTACCATTGGCGGCCGTGCCTTCAGCTGCCTCTGGAATTCCTTCCCTAAACCTCTCCGCCTCTCCCTCTCCTCCTTTTAAGACGCTCCTTAAAAACCTGCCTCTTTTGACCAAGCTTTTGGTCGCCTGTCCTAATATCTCCTTATGTGGCTCAGTGTTAAATTGCGTCTGATAATCGCTCCTGTGACGTTTTACTCTGTTAAAGACGCTGTACGAATGCAAGTTGTTTTGAGATAATCTAGCACCCCCGTAGTTCCTGCTTAATGGGAGGTGACCTGGGAATCAATGGAATTTTCTCTGTTGTTCTGCATCCCTGAGAGAATGCCATTCAGTTCACGTTGACACCGCAGCGGAATTCCAGAGATCGAATTGTCTGCCCGCCTCCCGCTTCAGGGCAGCTGACAGAGGTGGAATTTTGTGACGAGGCCTGCGGGGGGGAAAGAGAGACGCACACCCAGTTACACCCACTAGTTTGTTAGTTCTCTACACGTAATCTTTGAGGTTTTCCAGTAATCAGGTCAAGTATTTTCTTTTTATTTAAATAAATGAATTGAAATTAGTGCTTTTT
The DNA here is from genome assembly GCF_035084215.1 of Heptranchias perlo. Taxonomy (NCBI): domain Eukaryota; kingdom Metazoa; phylum Chordata; class Chondrichthyes; order Hexanchiformes; family Hexanchidae; genus Heptranchias; species Heptranchias perlo. The sequence goes on along the minus strand of NC_090366.1, from coordinate 11,330,893 downwards.
TTTTTTTCCCTTGCCTTTTCAGAGGCCCCTGTAGACAAAGGGAGCTGGCTTGAGTAATCCAAGTTTATTAAGGGAAAGAGGGTGGCTTCGGTTATGGCTCCCTTAAAGGCAGACGCAGGTGATATTGTAACTGGAAATGAGGGAATGGCAGACTTGCTAAATACTTACTTTATATCAGTCTTCATGGTAGATGATGTGGATAAAACACCAGAGATAATGAAAGACGTGTGTTTATACAGCATCTTTCAGGATGTCCCAAAGCGCTTTACAGCTAATTAAGTACTTTTTTTTTGGAAGTGTAGTCACTGTTGTGATGTGGGAAACGTGACAGCCAATTTGCGCACAGCAGGATCCCACAAACAGCGATGTGATAATGACCAGATAATTTTTTTGATGTTGGTTGAGGGATAAATATTGGCCCCAGGACACCGGAGAGAACTCCCCCCTGCTCTTCTTTGAAACAGTGGCCGTGGGATCCTTCCCGTCAGAGGTGCCTGGAACTGATCAATGTGCAGTCAAAGGAATTGGCACCATCGACCGTCCGAAGCAGTGAGCTTCAATCAGACAGCGATAGGGCAGGACAAAAATCCCCGTAACATCAGCAGAGTCGGGAGGAGGATCTCGTGCGCTCTCTCTCCAAGTCAATTCGTCTACGTGTGCCAGGCCATTTTGTTTTGGGGCCTGAGCTAAAGTTTATTGATGAGAATATTGAGACTCTAACCTAATGTCGGCCGGGGCTCTGTGGGTAGCACTGCCTCTCGCCTCTGAGTCAGACGGTCATGGGTTCAAGTCCCAATCCAGACACTTGAACCCATAATCCAGGCCGACACTCCCGGTGCAGTACTGAGGGAGCGCTGCATTGTTGGAGGTGCCGTCTTTTGGATGAGATGTCAATCCGAGGGTCTCGTCTGCCCTCCCAGGTGGACGTAAAAGATCCCACGGCCACTATTTCAAAGAAGAGCGAGGGGGGTTCTCCTCAATATTTATCCCTCAACCAACATCACAAAAACAAATTATCTGATCATTATCAAATTGCTGTTTGTGGGAGCTTGCTGTGCGCAAATTGGCTTCCATGTTTCCTACATTACAACAGTGACTACACTTCAAAAGTACTTCATTGGCTGTAAAGCGCTTTGGGGTGTCCTGAGGTCATGAAAGGCGCTACATAAATGCCGGTTCATTTTTTTCCGATCTGACTGCCCCCACCTTCGTGATAGTCGACTTCTAAGATGGGAAAGGGAGGTAGCAGGAAGGAGGGATTTGAGGGACGGGGAGAGGGGACAGAAGGGACGGGGAGAGGGGATAAAAGGGGGGGTAGAGGGGACGGGGCGAGGTGACTGGGAAGGAATGAGACATGGAGAAGGGGGGGGGAACGGGAGGGCGGGCGGGTGGACGAAAAGCGGGGACTGAGAACGCGAGGCGGGTGGACTGGGTGTGGAAGGACACTGGGGGGAGGGGAGATCGTACTCTCCCATTGAACGCCCAGTACGTCTCGAATGCTTCGTTCCCTTGGCAAAACTCCCATTGCAGCTATAAATAGCCCTGTCAAAGGCCTTCTGAATTCCGCTGCCTAAGTTACAGTAAAATGGGAGCTTTAACTTGCTGTGTATTTTATACCCGCTGCTCCCGTTGCCTAGGGAACTGGCCACTTGTGATTTGCAGTGTTTTGAGTTGAGGCCTTCAGGGGCTCGGCAAAGCAGGTTTATTTTTAAATATTTCCCCAGGCAGATTTCTGCACTTTCAAAAAAGCTGCCGTGATTGCAGTGGTTTTGCTGCTTGAGAAGTATATCTCGCCGTGAATTGATTGTTTAAGCACTCTGTACAACCATTGAATGCTCCTCTTGGGCTTTCCGTTCTCCTGTTCCTTCTTAAGCTCCAAATCGTGAGTTCGAGCCCCCATTCCGGAGACTTGAGCCCCACAACCCAGGCCGACACTCCCCAGTGCCGGTACTGAGGGAGCGCTGCGCTGTCGGAGGTGCCGTCCTTAGGGTGAGACGTTAAACCGAGGCCCCGTCTGCCCCCTCGGGTGTGATGTCAAAGATCCCACGGCCGCTATTTCGAAGAAGAGCCGGGGAGGGGTGGTTCTCCCCGCTGTCCTGGGCCAATATTTATCCCTCAACCAACATCAACCTCTAAAACAGATGATATGGTCATTATCTCACTGCTGTTTGTGGGATCTTGCTGTGCACAAATTGGCTGCCGCTTTTCCTACATTACAACAGTGACCACACTTCAAAAGCATTTCATTGGCTGTGAAGCGCTTTGGGATGTCCTGAGGATGGGAAAGGCGCTATAGAAATGCAAGTTCTTTCTTGCTTCCTCACCATCTAGAAATCCATGCCATCTCCTACCCTATCTCTTTTTCCCTGGCCCCCTCCCCCAAAGCTATGGAACTCCTCCTTCAATCTTTCCTTCCTCCTTCCCTTCCTCCTCCTTTTTCAACGGGCCATGACTGAGTCTCTCTCCCTTCACCTGGTCTTCTATCCTGTTCTTCTTAACTTTTGGCGTCCTGCAAGTGAACCATCTCCTGGGTTTCTTGACACAAGCCCGTTGAGTCATGATGATGGACAGGTACAAAGAATGACCGAAAAGGCCAATGGGATGTTGGCCTTTGTCTCAACAGGGGCTGGATTAGAAAGGAGAGGAAGTTATGCTCCAATCGTACAGAGCCTTGGTCAGGCCCCATCTGGAGATACTGCGTTCAGTTCTGGGCACCGCACCTCAGGAAGGACATATAGGCCTTGGAGGGGGTGCAGCGCAGAGTCACCAGAATAATACCGGGGCTAAAAGGGTTAAATTATGAGGACAGGTGGCACAGACTAGGCTTGTATTCCCTCGAGTATAGAAGGTTCAGGGGCAACATAATCGAGGTGTTTAAAATGATCGAAGGATTCGATAGGGGTGATACAGAGAAACTATTTCCTGTGATGGGGGAAATCCAGAACAAGGGGACATAATCTTAAAATTCGAGCTAGGCCTTCCAGGAACGAAATCTGGAATTATCTAAGAACAGGCTTGAGGGGCTGAATGGCCTCCTCCAGTTCCTATGGGGTTGAGGTACAGATCAGCCATGATCTAATAGAATGGCGGGGAACAGGCTCGAAGGGCTGAATGGCCTCCTCCTGTTCCTAGCGACGTATGATTGCGATTGGTTGACCCTAACCTTGTTCTCTCTCTGTCTCTCCCTTCGCTACAGTGGGCCATGCCCAGCACGTCAAGGTGGAGCCCAACGTGTCTGGGTACATCGGGGGTGAGGCCGTCCTCCGTTGCCAGTTCGTGGACCCCGGGCAGGAGCTGCAGGTCACCCAGGTCACGTGGATGAAGGACCCCTCTGGTGCCAAGGTCAACATGGCCGTCCACAACCCCCAACTGGGGACCAATTACCCCACGGACACCGGAGGGCGTGTCCACTTCAGGCAGGCCAGCCTGCAGGACGCCTCGCTGGTCATTGAACGCCTGGAGATGGGAGACGATGGGATCTACAGCTGCGAATTCGCCACGTACCCCGACGGCAATCAGGAGGCTGCCACCAACTTGACCATCCTAGGTACGGAGACTCGCCCTCCCCTCCTCCTTGCGCGGCTGGGGACTATTCAACCACAGAGGGCATCGCGACCATTGCTCTCCTTAGAGCAGAGACGGTTGAGAGGAGATTTGATCGAGGTGCTCAAAAATCATGAGGGGTCTAAACAGAGTAGATAGAGAGAAACTGTTCCCATTGGTAGAGGGGCCAAGAACCAGAGGGCATAGATTTAAGGTGATTGGCAAAAGAACCAAAGGCGACATGAGGAAAAGCTTTTTTACGCAGCGAGTGGTTATGATCGGGGGGGTGGGGGCAGATTCAATCGTGGCCTTTGAAAAGGATAAGCACTTGAAGGGAGAAAAATTTGCGGGGCTACGGGGATAGAGCAGGGGAGTGGGACTAGCTGGGTTCCCCTTGCAGAGAGCCGGCACGGGCTCGACGGGCCAAATGGCCTCCTGTGCTGTAACCATTCTATGATCCCGGCTTTCAGGCCTCGCTCTCATTTCCCCCGCCCCACACCACCTCCCAACAGGGGCCGCTGGGTAGGATTCTCACAGCACAGAAGGAGGCTGTTCGGCCCATCGTGCCTGTGCTGTGCTCAGTCGTTGAGTATATTCAAGGCTGAGATCGATGGATTTTTGGACACTAAGGGAATCAAGGGATATGGGGATAGGGCGGGAAAGTGGAGTTGAGGTCAAAGATCAGCCATGATCTCGTTGAATGGCGGAGCAGCCTCGAGGGGCCTTATGGCCTACTCCTGCTCCTATTTCTTATGCCGGCTCTTTGAAAGAGCTATCCAACTAGTCCCACTCCCCCCTGCTCTTTCCCCTTGGCCCTGCAAATTTTTTGTTTTCAAGTATTTATCCAATTCCCCTTTGGTTCTTTTGCCAATTATCTTAAATCTGTGTCCTCTGGTCACCGACCCTCCTGCCACTGGAAACAGTTTCTCCTTATTTACTCCATTAAAACCCCTCATAATTTTGAACGCTTCTATTAAATCTCCCCTTAACCTTCTCTGCTCTGAGGAGAACAATCCCAGCTTCTCCAGTCTCTCCACATAATTGAATTCCCTCATCTCCGGTACCATTCTAGTAAATCTGTGTGGAGTTAGTTGATCTCTGCTAGTTGATCTCTGCTGGGGGACGGTGTCTGTTCAAATTGACCGCATGATGCAACTAAGGGGCTTGCTAGGCCACTTCAGAGGTTCAGTTAAGGGTAACCATGTTGGTGTGGGGACTGGAGTCGCATGTCGGCCCAGACTGGGTAAGGACGGCAGGTTTCCTTCCCTAAAGGGACATTAGTGCACCAGTTGAGGTTTTTACGACAATCTGACAGTCAATTTTTTTATTTCCGGATTTGTTTGTTTTTTAAACTGAATTCAAAATTGTCAAACCAGCCGTGGTGGGATTTGAACTTGTGCTCTCTAGATTATTGGTCCCAGCAGTTACGTCCCGCGGCACTCCCGGGGAAACAATGAGGCCAAGTACAGTCTGTTAACTAACCCGGGAGGCAGACTTTTTGAACCATATGATGATTTTTACCTTCTATCCTTGCAGCCAAGCCCCAAAACTCGGCCAACGCGCTACTGGAAAGGGCCAGGCCCTCCGAAGTTCCCGTCGCGGTCTGTACCTCAGCCAATGGGAAGCCGGCGGCATCCATCACCTGGAGAGGGTACGTCCCAGGAAACGTCTCCACGACCCAGACCAGGAACAGCGACGGGACGGTCACCGTGAAGAGCGAATACAAGGCCGTGCCCAGCGGAGAGATTGACGGCCAGACCATGACCTGTGTGGTGGACCAACGGACCCTGACACAGCCGGAGACTATTCCGATCACCCTGTTGGTGCAATGTAAGTAGTCGAGAAGGTGAAATGGTTGCTAACGGGAGCGTAGGAATTGGCACAATTCTGGCCTCTTGCCCCACTCCCTTCGCCCCACCATTGGCGGCCGTGCCTTCAGCTGCCTAGATCCTAAGCTCTGGAATTCCCTCCCTAAACCCCTCCGCCTCTCTCTCCTCCTTTTAAGATGCTCCTTAAAACCAACTCTTTGACCAAGCTTTTGGTCGCCTGTCCTAATATCTCATGATGTGGCTCGGTGTCAAATTTTGCCTGATTTACACTCCTGTGAAGCGCCTTATTTTAGCGCTATATAAATGCAAGGTGTTGCTGGATGAGAAAAAGAACAGGGCCCATCTACTTCGCCTTCTGCCATCTTGGTAGTCGCAGGGTACAACGATTCTGTTGACTAATCACAGCTCTCAATCTCCATCAAGGAGTCCACAACAGACCCGGACATGAGGCGAGGAAAACCCCCAGTGGTGGAGAGCTTTGGGAACCACTGGTCACCAGGCCTGCTACACTTACCACATGTCATGTCTCAAATTGCTCATATACCGTCTCCCAAAATGTGATTTTTCTGAAGAAATCGATCTAATTTGCATTGGCTTCCACCGTCCGTGGGGGAGCCTGTTCCGTAGATTGACCACCGGCTCACTGAAATATGGTTTCCACAGATTAGTTTTGAATTCCCCCCCACTTTGTTTTTCAAGCGTGGGCCGTGACCTCTAGTTCTTAATAGAAGTGGTGTTTGCTAGTCATCCATTGGGGGACGTATTGTAGTCCCCTGACCAGGTCAAAAGACAAGTTGGCTACTTTTTTTTTCTCCCCCCATGAGCACATTGTAGCATAGCAGATACCATTAATAGATTTCTAGACATAAAAGGCATCAAGGGGTATGGGGAGAGAGCGGGAATATGGAATTGAGGTAGAGGATGAGCCATGATCATATTGAATGGTGGAGCAAGCTCGAAGGGCTCCTATTTTCTATGTTTCTAATACAAAAACTTGCGACGGTCAGAATTTAAATACTTTTGTGCATGCTTGAAATCCATCCTCTTTCACTTGAATGTTCAAGTGCCTAGGAGCTGGAGGAGGCCATTCAGCCCCTCGGGCCTCTTCCACCATTCAATCAGATCGTGGCTGATCTGAACCTCAACTCAGTTTTCCTGCTTTTGCTCCCTTGACCAACAAAAATCTTACCGATCTCGGCCTTGAAAATTTCATTGGACACCCACAGCCTGTGGGGAGAGGGGATGGGAAAGAAGAGAGCACTTTTAAAGTTTTGACTCGGGCGTTTTATTATGTTCATCCGAGCATGTTGCCCATTTTGGTCAATGGTGACAACTTCAAGTATCTTGCTCGAGGGGTACCTATAGAGTAATGGGCCGCAGGTCTGCCCACAACATGAGTTCCAAGTGGAGCCTGTGGACTACCTCCGAAGGAAGGGGGGGGGTGGTGGGGGAAGAAAGAACTCCCAAGTTCCATAGATCTGTTTCTACAGGGGCTCCCTGTCACTCGCAGTGTGGCAGCTGGGACAGCCCTCCCTCCTCGCTACCTTTTAACCGGAGAGCAAGAGGAGGAAAGGGGAACAGCAGTGGATCCCGGAATGATACTGGGGCTAAAAGGGTTAGGGGAGGAGTCCAGAACAAGGGGGCATAACCTTAAAATTAGAGCCAGGCCGTTCAGGGGTGATGTCGGGAAGCACTTCTTCACACAAAGGGGAGTGGAAATCTGGAGCGCTCTCCCCCCAAAAAGCTGTTGAGGCCGGGGGTCAATTGGAAATGTCAAAACTGATAGATTTTTGCTGGGGGAAGGGTATTAAGGGTTCTGGAACTAAGGCGGATAAATGGAGTTGAGGTACAGATCAGCCATGATCTCATTGAATGGTGCAGCAGGCTCGAGGGGCTGAATGGCCGGCCTCCTGCTGTTTCTATGTTCCAGACGAGCTGTGATTGGAGGCTCGAGACACGTGGAGCAGCAAGTCCTCCCCCGCGGGCACAAATGTGGGCGTTGGGTGGTGATGGGAACCAAAGGTCTTTCAATCACTACTTCTGATCATGGACTTTTATATAAGGGTTGTTCATATCAATGTGCAAAGTCCTCACCCAGATATATCTCCCATTTTCAGATCCACCTATAGTGACCATTGAAGGATATGACGACAACTGGTACTTGGCAAGAGAACATGCTGCTTTGACGTGTAATGTCAAAGCAAATCCATCTGCAACGGAGTTTAAGTGGTTAATGTAAGTGTTGCTTCCTGATGGGTTTTAATTTCTTATTTTGTTACCCGGGGCGAGATGGAGATTTTTTTTTCAACACGGTCGAGTTGTTCTGATCTGGAACGCGCTGCCTGAAAGGGCGGTGGAAGCAGATTCAATAATAACTTTCAAAAGGGGAATTGGGTAAATACCTGAAAAGGGAAAAAAAATTTGCAGGGCAACGGGGAAAGAGAAGGGGGAGTGGGGCTAATTGGATAGCTCTTTCTAAGAGCCGGCACAGGCACGATGGGCTGAATGGCCTCCTTCTGTGCTGTCGGAAATCTAAAACGAGAAGCTTTCTTCCACTGTCTTGCGTGGCTGCTCAGCAAGGTGAGCGGTGTTAACATCTGTGGGGTAGAACTGCCTTCCCGTTACACCCAAGCGGTCTCGTCTCATCTGAAAGACGGCCCAGCGCTCCCTCTGTACCGGCACCGGGAGTGGAGCTCTGGATTATGTGATCTAGTTTCTGGAGTGGGGATTTGAACCCACGACTTTCTGACTCCCTGTCGACAGTGCTACCCCACTGAGCCACAGTTGTATTCAAAGTAAAGAGTACCCTTGTTGGGCAGTAGAACCCATGGCCACTCTTGAGTAATCATTGCTGGTCGACTGGTGGTGTGAGTTAAATGCAGAATCAAGATCCCTCTGGTCTACCCTAACTACGTGCTTCCAAAGTCCGAGCGACTGCCAACTTGCAGCTCCACCATTGGCGGCCGTGCCTTCAGCTGCCTAGGCCCTAAGGTCTGGAGTTCCCTCCCTACACCTCTCCACCTCTCTCTCCCCTCCCTTTTTAAAATGCTCCTTAAAACCCAGTTTTTGCTCACCTGTCCTAATATCTCCTTATGTGACTCGGTGTTAAATTTGGTTTGATAATCGCTCCTGTGAAGCGCCTCGGGACGTTTCACTACGTTCGAGGCTCTGCACAAACGCAAGCCGTTCGAGTATTTTCTGCCATCTCGTGCAAGACTGAGACTCTGCCCTCGTCGGGAGTGCCTTCCATCTCTTTACTGTGGTTCTCATCTCGTGTGTGTGTGTGTGCAGGAACGGCGAACCTGTCCCTCAGTCCGTCGAGGTGCACGGACATCAGCTGACCGTGGCGGAGGTGAATTACGATGTCAATGGCACCTTTACGTGCGAGGCCGTGAACACGCTTGGAACGGGCCGCGGCAAAATGGATGTCATCGTACGCGGTAAGTCCTGGACAGTAGTCCCCCCACAACACCTCGAGGAGACAGTGGATTGCTTGTGTACGCGGACGGTTAATTTCCAAGGGAAGGTTGAGTTAGTCCTGGTTACCCCGTAATAAATACTGACCTCGACCCAAGGATTCGATGATCGCGAAGGCGGCTGGCGATTTTGTAACTTCGAGGCTCTGAGAATGGAAATACCAAAACGTACCTTTTTTTGTTGGTAGAATAAACCCAAACGAGAGTTTATTCATTTGTCGCTCGGTTAGCAAATAATGGAAAGACCTGATGGTTCAGCTTTATTCCAGAATAAGGTGTCTTGTATAGCAGTGATGTAACTACGATCCATCTCCAACTCACTGGCATCACTTGCCAATTTGAGATGGACTTAAGTTGGACTTTGGTCGCTTCTCCGGAATCCCAGTGATGGGAGTCCTGAGGGAATGAGTGTCTCTGCAAGTCCACTTTTAATTTTGTACGGTGAACGTTGTAAAACCTAATGACCATGTCTGATATTGGGGCACCAGTCATCGGAGACCAGCTTGCAATCGAAGTGTACGTTGCAGGGGCAAAAGTGCAACTTTGGGTGGCAGCAAGATTTGGGTTGCAACTTTGGGACGGGACTTCAGCTGAATGTTGGCAGCGTGATCCTGAAAGTGGATATTCTTTTGTGTATCTCTTTTTCTCCTTCCCCCTACTGTTTAGAAAGGTGCTGACTCTCACTGCGATGTGGTTCCATGGGCCTTGTCCGGCTCTCTTCGGTGCGGGTGGGTGGGTGGGTGGGTGGGTGGTGTGCAGTCTTGCCTAAGTGGCCGTTCTTCATGGTGTGAGCCTAGACGGTGACAAGTCGGCAGGCCATTCGACTGTGGCGGGCATCCCTGCCAATCCCGTCCCTGCCCAGCTTCCATGTGGGTACGTTTTTGCAATTTGTTGTTTGGATGTGGGCTATGTTGATATTTTCTGCCCAAGGCGGTGGGCCTTCTCCTTGAACCACTGCAGGCCGTGTGCTCACGGTGTTGGGTGGGAAATTCCAGGATTTTGACCCAGCATCGACGAATGAACAGCGATAGATGTCCCAAGTCAGGATGGTGTACGTCTTGGAGGTGAGGGCGCTGCCATAATGTTGCTGATCGTGCCCACAGTGGCATCAGTTGTGGGGCTGGGAGATACCGTTGTGCTTTTCCAACACAACTGACTAGATAGGTGATTATGACGACAACAACCTGCATTTATATAGCGCCTTTAACGTAGGAAAACGTCCCAAGGTGCTTCACAGGAGTGTAAATCAGAGAAAATTTGACACCAAGCCACAGAGATATTAGGGACAGGTGACCAAAAGCTTGGTCAAAGAGGTAGGTTTTAAGGAGCGTCTTAAAGGAGGCGAGAGAGAGGCGGAGAGGTTTAGGGAGGGAATTCCAGAGCTTAGGGCCCAGGCAGCTGAAGGCACTGCCGCCAATGGTGGAGCGATGAAAATCGAGGAAGTGCAAGAGGCCCAAATTGGAGGAACGCAGAGATCTCGGAGGGTTGTAGGACTGGAGGTGGTTACAGAGATAGGGAGGGAGGGGTGAGGAGGCCATGGAGGGATTTGAACACGAGGATGAGAATTTTAAAATCGAGGCGTTCCCCAATTGGAAGCCAATGTAGGCCAGCGAGCACAGTGGGTGATGGGTGAGCGGGACTTGGTGCGAGTTAGGATATGGGGGGCAGCAGAGCTGAAGCTTAGGAAGGGGAACTCAGTCCTTCTGTACCTGCTTCCTAGCAGAGTGGCCAATCAAGGATCCCTGAACTGACTCCTTGATGTAGCATAACCTGGGATCTTCCTGCTCCTGCGAGTCGCCACACTAGGTCGGTTTATTTGCGGGCGAAGGTGTTTTCAGATTACCCTGAAATGTGTTTGCAATGTGGTCCTAATTTGGCTTTGACCTTTAACCTGAAACTGATTCGCCCTTTGCGATTGGTGAAATATTGGGAGGGCCTGGGGGTCAATGGTTCTACGTGTCTCGCAGTTTGTGATGAGATTGGATATGGTATTTCCTTTGGTTTCCCCAAGTAATGGGACATTTTAAAAATTCCTTGAGAAAGTAAAATAACTCCAAACAATTCCTTCCCTCCTTGAATATTCCACTTGTTGGTAGAGGGATTCTCTCTCCATCACTTCACCCCCCTTCATTGACCTGGGTTTACATAAGAAACTTGGAAAATGTACTATTCGTAGTCAGACAGCATAGAAGGAGGCCATTCAGCCCATCGTACCTCTGCCGGCTCTTTGAAAGAGCTATCCAATTATTCCTGTTCCCCCTGCTTTTCCCATAGCACTGCAAACTTTTCCTTTTTTCCCAAGTATTTATCCAATTCCCCTTTGAAAGTTTTTATTGAATCTGCCTCCACCGCCCTTTCAGGCAGCGCATTCCAGATCATAATAACTCGCTGCGTTAAAAAAAAATTCTCCTCATCTCCCTCTCTAGTTCTTTTGCCAATTACGTTAAATCTGAGTCCTCTGGTTACCGACCCTTCTGCCAGTGGAAACCATTCCTCCCTACTTACTCTATCAAAACGTCTCATAATTTTGTACATCCCAATTAAATCTCCTCTTAACCTTCTCTGCTCTAAGAACAACAATCCCAGCTTCTCCAGTCTCTCCACATAACTGAAGTCCCTCATCCCTGGTAACATTCTAGTAAATCTCTTCTGCAGCATCTCCAAGGCCTTGACGTCCTTCCTAAAGTGTGGTGCCCAGAATTGGACACAATACTCCAGCTGAGGCCCAACCAGTTCTGCGATGTATTTGGTGGCATCGTAAGCTCGGTCAGGGGAATGGCAAATTGAGGACGGAGGTCCATAAGTTCTTTATACACTTGGAGTGACCAAGATACGGAATGGGCTTCTGAGAAGGATAGTGCATTGGAACCCTGGAGTCCCTTCAATAGTTGGAAGCTGCGATGGGGGTGGGACTAATGAGCTGATGGGTCAGATTGCTGCCTTCATCTGTCTTTTTTTTCCTTGAGGCAGATGACACCACCAGGGGTGGGACTTGTGGCAGGACTCACAGCAAACAGTCTATTTTACAGAGTCTGTTTTAAAAAGAGTCTCTGCGAACTGCATAAAATAGAGCTCGTGACCGAAACTACAGCAACTTCTCCTGATAAAAGCAGGATTATTCCTCCAGCAAAATGCAGAGAGTGGAGTATTGTTACATAATAGAAATAATGTGCATCAAATCAATCCCAGTCATTGACAGGCATGATTGACGGGTGGGGGAGTGGGATTACCCAGTCATCTGCATTCTGGCCGGGGATAATGGTGTTACTCGATGCAGCGATCGAGAATGGCAAGGTGCCTTTTTGCCTGCTCAAGAGGACGTGTTAAGAGTGTGTGGCACGTCGACCATCAAACTTTCCCATGCCTGTCTTATGAGTTACTGAAACCCTGGGGACCGTGCTGCTTCTGAGAATTTTTATGTGCAAATACATGAAGCTTAAAAATTCTAAGCAATGATTCAGGCTTCCGATGTACGATTGGATAGAAGCCTATTGAGTTTCTCTTGCCAGTTTCCCAGGAGGGAATGTCATCTGAGGTTAAACTCTACGAGCAAACTGGTAAAGGCATTTTATGGTTTGTATTGATCCCCAGCAGGCCTTTGGTATTGTTAACTTGTGTTGTTTTAAATGTTTTTATGTTAACTCCCCCGATCATGTTTATGGATTGGAAGAAAAGATGACAAAAGCATGAAATTTCAATTGTATAATAGTTATTCAAATTGGTCACTCTTTCTTCCCCCAATTGTTTCATCTCAATATTTGGACGGCTTATTCACAATGGTTTTTTTTTCCAAATTGTTCTGAGTAAATATAGTGAACAGGAGGAGGCCATTCGTCCCCTCGGGCCTATTTCTCCATTCAATGAGACATTGGCTGATCTGTAGCTCAATCCCATAGGAACAGGAGAAGGTCATTCAGCCCCTCGGGCCTGTTCCGCCATTCAGTTAGATAGTGGCTGATCTGTACCTCTGCTCCATTAACTTGCCTTTGTTTCGTATCCCTTGATACCCTAACCCAACACAAATCTCTCAATCTCAGTCACGAAAATTTCAATTGACCCACAGCCTTTTGGGGGAGAGCGTTCCAGATTTCTACTACCCATTGTGTGAAAAAAGTGCCTCCTGATTTCGCTCTTGGACGGCCCAGCTCTAATTTTAATATTATGCCCCCTTGTTCTGGATCTCCCCCATCAGAGGAAATAGTTTCTCTCTAACTACTCCATGAAATCCCTTTATTTTATTTTAAACACCTCGATTAGATCACCCCTCAACCTTCTAAACTCGAGGGAATACAAGCCTAGTCTCTGCAACCTGTCCTCGTAATTTAACCCTTTTAGCCCCGGTATCATTCTGGTGAATCTGCGCTGCACCCCCTCCAAGGCCAATATCTCCTTCCTGAGGTGCGGTGCCCAGAACTGAACGCAGTATCTCCAGATGGGGTCTAACCAGAGCTCTGTCCAGCTGAAGCATCCCTTCCTCCTCTTTGGAATTTCAGGAATGAGCTAATTGATGTCTTCCGAGATCGTGACGAGGATGATTGAAGCTGCTCTGTGTCTATTCTTCACTTCGACAAGAGTTCAAATGCCAAGGGATAAAGTTGAAAGGTCGGGAGTGGTGAAGGCTATCGGGCAGAATGTTATTTACACAAAGGGTAGAGAGCTGGTGAGCAAAGGGGAAGGCCATTGGTATAGACTAGAGATCTTCCATTTTATAGAATCGTACAGCACAGAAGGAGGCCATTCGGCCCATCGTGCCTATGCCGGCTCTTTGAAAGAGCTATCCAGTTATTCCCATAGCCCTGTTTAAAAAAACATTTTTTTTATATAAAGTGCATTTTGCATCCTCAGGACATTCAAAAGATCTTCACAGCTAATGAATTACGTTTGAAATCTAGTCACTGTTTTTGTAGGGAAACGCGGCAGCCAATTTGCGCACAGCAAGCTCCCACAAACAGCGATGGGATAAACAGCCGGTTCATCTGTTATGGGGGCGTGGGTTGAGGGATAAATGTTGGGTCAGGAGACTGGTGACTTATTCGGTTATTCGTTATATCTGTGTTGTACCCTCTCATTGGCAATATGTTGTAATCAAATACTTCAAATCATCCAGGATTTCTCTCATACTGGCTTCAATCACCTTGTCTGTCGTTCTGATTGGTGTCCAACCTTTAGGATTTTTGATGACGACAATGGTCCTTGTGGACAAACACGAACCGTGTCCCCATGTTGTTGACTCACGCCCATGCACCAAATTATCTGCTGACTAAGGCACTTTGCACCCTGGTGGTTCAAGATGGCGGAAATTATGCACGGAGTAGATAGTTGACTAAATAATAATAACGGGAAGCTATCCCGCGGTGTATAACGGAGTCTGGCAGTCGATCGCAGCCTGCTGTCTGTCAAACTGTCGCTCTTCACGTTTGCCTCAGATGTAACATTGGCTTGTGGACAAGTACGTGGTGGGAGGGGAGCTCTAGCATTGGCTGGCTGTGCTCTCGTGATTCAATGCATTGTTGAGTTCAAGGAGACGATGAGACATCAAGGGCGGTGCCAGTGAAATACAAACTGCAGTATAATGAGACTATTCCTGGACGTGAAACAAAGAGTTTGTGCTTCTCGTTAGAGGACCTCGCTCTCCTAAAAAGAATAGGAGAGGAGGGATAAATTGGGAACTAATGGCTTGGTGATGCCAAGTTTGGTTTTGAGCTTGTACATCTGTTTTGTTGGCATCGGTTGGGGGATAAATGTTTGGTCAGGAGCCTGGTAACTTATTCAGTTATTAGTTAGAGCTGTGTTGTACTCTTTGGCATGCGAAATGCTGCACTCCCCTACTCTAAACGGTCCCAGAATTTCTCACATGCTGGTTTCATTGCGTCTAATTGTTTTGGTCGGTCTTGAGCCTTTTTTAAAATGAGGGTTTGGACAGAAAGCTTTGACGACGACAATCTGCAGTTTGGGGGACCTTGGAGAATGAGTTATGAGTAAGCAATGCAGCTTGATTTCAGCACAGGGAAGGAGTGAGATTGTTGGGAATGGGTATTTGGAAATTAGGAACAGAGAATTGACCAGAGCAGTATTGAGTTTAAAATTCCAGTAAAAGAAAGCTTTTCATTTGTATAGTGCCTTTCACAACCTCAGGATGTCCCAAAGCACATTACAGCCAATTGTTGTAATGTAGAAAACACGGCAGCCAATTTGCGCACAGCAAGGCCCCACATACAGCAATGTGACGATGAAATTGATGTTGGTGAAGGGATAAATATTGTCCCAGGACACTGGGGAGAACTCCCCTGCTCTTCTTCCAGTCGCGGTTGTGGGATGTATTATGCCCACCTGAGAGGGCAGACGGGGCCTCGGTTTAACATCACATCCGAAAGGCGGCACCTCTGACAGTGCAGCACTCCATCAATACTGGCAGTGGGCGTGTCGGCCTGGTTTATGTGCTCGAATCTCTCGAGTGGGGGCTCGAACCCACGACCTTCTGACTCGGAGGTGAGAGAGCTGCCCTCTGAGCCAGGGCTGGCACTTGGAGACAATTCCTGAGAGTGGGGCCCTGGTGATTGACAGCGAGCGACATGTGGGCAGTTGCCAAGTGGAGCCCGAGGCATGCTGGGAAGAAAACCGCACATGTGGTTAATGAGGTAATGCCGACTGGTTCTTCTCTCTGCCTCGTGTCCCCTGGAATCGCTGTGCATCCTGTTTGTATTTGATCGCTGACTCATTGGATCATAGGAGCAAGGGGGAACAGCACAGAATCCCACATAATGCGCACCCCACAGGGCCCAGAGGTTCACCCAGCACGAAGCCTGCCAAGGCCCCAGGAGAAGGGGATGCGGGAGGCAGGTGAGCTTGGGAGCCACAGTCAGCATACCATTCAATTTTTGAAAGAATTTCACTTCAACAGCACCTTTCACAAGCTCGGGACGTCCCGAAGCACTGCACAGCTACTGGACTACCTTTTTTGAAGTGTAGTCACCGTTGTAATGGAGGGAAACGTGGCAGCCAATTTGCGCACAGCAAGATCCCATAAGCATTGACGAGCGAAACGACCAGATAATCTGTGTTATTGACGTTAGTTGAGGGATAAATATTGGAGGGAACTCCACCCCCTGCTCTTCTTTGAAATAGTGGCCGTGGGATCTTTTACGTCCACCCGAGAGGTTTTAAAAAAAAAATTCCAATGCTGATGTTCTGTGGAACTAGTCAGTCAGGAAGTTCCTGGAAACTGTAATCGTGTGTGCGCAGAGAGCTGAATCAAGTGTTGAGGGAGGGAGTGTGCGACAGGGTGGAGCTGAATTACCATCAGTCTGCCTCTTTGCCCACAATACACTCAGTTCTTGATGGCTTAAACAAAGAGAGAGAAAAGCCCCTTTTAGATTTAAAGGGGAGGTTTGTTGCAGTACATTGCTGGGATCGGCACCGTTTGCTGGGATCTTGTGTCCCTCCCTCTTAGTATTTTACTTCGAAGACCTGGTTCGAGGCTGTTTGCAGCTCCGTCAAAACACAGGAGAGTGGGTCGAGGGTTGAACTCTTCAATATTGCTTCACAATTGGCCTGGAGCCTCCAGGAATTACAGACAAATCTCCAAGACACTCCTGCGAGCAAAACCCGGAGAAAAATCATTGGGGTGTTAAAATACATGGTGTTTCTTTTTACTTTCTTTGAACACGTTTTGTTGTAGTTATAAAAATATTTGAGAGATGGGAATAAACGCTGTTTGACCAACAGTCAAGATGCAGCCAATGGGGGTAACAGTTTATTCGCTTTCCAATCAGCCGTGAGGGTGGACGTGGTGTGCGACCAATGGTGGGGGTGGGGCGGGGCTGTTAATCATGTGATGAAACCTCCTGGAATGCGTCCAACCAGATTTGGTGACCCGATGAAAGGGCAAACGAAAATCCAACATGGCGGAAATGCTCACCGGGCCAGTTAGCGCCTGAAAAGAGATGGTGGGATGATAGCATTCTAGGTGACGTGGGGATCCCCCACAATGTCGGCCCCCTCTTAGACCTGCCCTACGTGCCCGAATTTTCGGGCTGGGTACTCTCTCCATAACAAAACATCTACTCCCCTCTCCTGGGGCTCCCTCCAGACACTGTAAAACTCAGCACCCAGAGACCAGGAGACCCCAAGTCTCGGTGCGGACGTCTCACCTTTGTGGCACTGAAGGATTTTGGGAAGACTAATATTTGACGCTGCCCAAACCAGTGTTTCCATCACACTTCGCGAGCCAGACTGCGAATCGCGCGGTGTTAAGTGTAGCGATTTGTTGGCAATTGTGACAAGAAATTTTGCACCTCACCAAATCATTACGGGGACAATTGGGTGTCAGACATTCCCATTAATTCAGATTCCTCCTCGAGCCAGCCGATATTAGAAGGATTCGGTGTTTTCCCAATGGTTGGAGGTCCCAGAGGCGATTCTGTATTTCAGGCTTTTACGGAGAAGGGATATTTCGGCTGGCTTGGTCGGATGTTTTTGTCTTTTTTTCGGCTTGTTCCAATAGTGCAATGGCTTGTTCCGGAGATCAGATGGGTTTGTGATTTGGTTTTAGATGCAATCTTTCACTCGTTGGCTGAGATCTTTCCATTATTTGTAATTCTCCAAACTTGCGTGATTTGACTTGTTTGTTGGTCAATACATTGAAGACACCTGAAGGTAGAGATGTTGCTGGTGTATCTGAACCAATTCAAAATGGCGAAACCTCTGTTAACGTTCTGTGTAGTGGTATTGAGACGCTGGTATCCCAAAAAATGGATTATCGGTTTAAAAGCCCAACTGGTTCACCAATGTCCTTTTTTAAGGGAAGGAAACCTGCCGTCCTTACCCGGTCTGGACCTATGTGACTCCAGTCTCCATACCAACCTAGTTGACTCTTAAATTGCCCTCAGAAGTGGCCCAGCAAATTGCTATTGCAGCGGTTCAAGAAGGCCCACCACCTCAGGACAACTAGGGAATGGGCAATAAATGGCGGCCTTGCCAGCGATGCCCACATCTCCAGAATGACTAACGGTTTTTTAAAAACGGATTCATTTATGATTCGTTTTTTTTTTATTAGTCTTATTTCGATTTGGAGATAGACTGGTCCTCTGAAGCTGAACAGGGCATCTGAACAGGAAGAGGCCATTCGGCCCCTCGATCCTGTTCCGCCATTTAACAGATCATGGCTGATCTGCATCTACACTCCATTTACCCGCCTTGGTTCCGAATTCATTAACGCCCTAACAAAAATCTATCAATCTCAATTTTGTAATTTTTAATTGACCCCTGGCCTCAATAGCATTTTGGGGGAGAGAGTTCCAGATTCCCACTCCCCTTTGTGTGAGGAAGTGCTTCCTGACATCACCCCTGAACGGCCTGGCTCTAATTTTAAGGTTCTGCCCCCTTGTTCTGGACTCCCCCCACCAGAGGAAATAGTTTCTCTCCATCTATCCTATCAAATCCTTTAATCATCTTAAACACCTCCATTAGATCATCCTATAAAATTCCAAAACTGAAATAGATAGATTTTTTTTTTATTGTTGGGTAAGGGTATTAAGGATTATGGAACCAAGGCGGGTAGATGGAGTTAAGATATAGATCAACCATGATTTTAAATGAATGGCGGAACAGGCTTGAAGGGCTGAATGGCCTCCTCCTGTTTTTATGTAGGCTGGTATATTTAATACTAACTCCGCCCCCTTCCACCTGCCTTGCCTCCTCCCATCGACGACTCTTGTTACCTCAAGTCCTCTGACACCTACTCCCAAATGTATTGCATCTCACCAGTGAGCTTGGGCAGTGACCTTGGCTGGAAAGTGAGGCCTAGATGGGGTTTAAGCTCTGATGTATCATCCCCCTTTTATTTCCCCCCCCCCCCCCCCCCAAACTAGGCCGAATGGCCTACCCCCTTCACGGGACCCCCTGCAATGGTGACTTATCGGCAGCTTGGAGGGGAACTGTAGGGCCTCACCTGGCCTTGTTCTCGTGCGTGCAATGAAGACTGGCCCGTATTGGGTGAGAGAGGGGCAGGGAAACGTTCCGATCTCGTGACCCTAGCCCCTCCCCCACCCCCGACACCAACCGCGCTGAGACGTTTGAGCGTGTTCCGGAAAGTTACGGGCTTTGTTGCTAAGGAGACGCTGGATGACCGAGAAACACCCAAATGTGTTTTTTTTTTTTATTTTCACCCCAGAGCGAGAGGCGGCGCAGCCGAGCAACGCGGGAGCGATCGCGGGCGGCGTGATTGGAGGTATACTAGCACTGTTGATCATCGCCTGCCTGGTCGGCTTCTTCCTCCAGAAGCGGAGAAGGGGCCCTGCTGGCTCCTACGACCCCAAGACCCGCGTGTTTGGCGCCCGCAACGGGGCGCCGCAGCCCGACTACACCTACCGGCCCGACTCCGACTCCGAGAAGGGCCCCAGCGTGGCCACGGCGACCACCACCGAGGCCCAAGATCACCGGGAGGCCCAGGACCTGCTGAAGAGCCAGCCGCCGACGTATGAGAATTACAGTGAGGAGGAGGAGAAGAGAGGGGAGCCCGCCAGCGAGAACGAGCTCATGCTTCAGCTCCCGGACCGCGATGGGGTCGAGCCATGGGTGGAGGACGACATGGAGTCCCAGCGTGACGGATCAATCATTTCCAAGAAGGCCGTTTACGTCTGAAGATCTCCGATTGGGGCCCCCCCACCTTTTTTAAAAAAAAATGTGACTTCATCTCCCTTTTTGTTGAATACCCCTCCCTCCCTGAAAATTGGGGACCCCCTTCACCACCATAAACTGACTGAGAAATCCAAGAGAGGGGGGTTTTTGGGATGGGGGGACACCCAGGAGCCAATAAACTGCAATGCATGTTAACAAAATAGCAGCGGGGTTCGGGGAGGAGAGGTCATTGTCTGAACTGACCGCTGACGTCTTTGGGCAATTGTGGCCTCGGCTAAACTGACTTCTGGTCACCAACTCTGCTTGGGACTTGTTCCTGGAGATTTCATCACATGACCTACAACCGCCCTGCCACCTCGCTCCCGCCTTTGGTAACCCAATGCGCCCATCCTCACGAGGTACCCCCCCGCGCCAATTGGACAACGAACAGACTCTTTGGTACCCAATTGGACGATTCTTTGCTTGTCGGTCAAACAGGCATTTCCCTCCCTGTCTCTTGATACTTTTTCTAAGTATTCAAAGCAAATTGGGGGAGGGGGGTAAAAGAAACGCACAATTTTTTGTTAATGCCCCCAAGATTTAACTTGCGGGTAATTGCTTTCAGTCGTGTCCTTGAGATTAATCTTGAATTCCTGGAGACTCCAGGGCAATTCCTGGAGAGTTGGCAACTCCCTACTTTACCACCCAGGTCTCCATTGGTCCTCCTGTATCAAGTGATCGATTTCAGGGCTTATTACAATTTCCAATCGTCGTGCGTCCCAGTTTTTTGTGGGCGATGGTGAGTGGGAGAGGGACTAAAGGCATCCTGTCCCCCTCCATAGAAATTGGGAAAGATGTAACGGAGAGACATGCCATAAAATTTTTTTTAAAATGTGAAGCTCTACCTCCCACATCAGGGGCGAGCGAGAGAAGCAAATGATTGTAGCCAGTTTACGCCTTGATTTGTGGACTAGGTTAAGCATAGCTTGTCACAGATGGAAAGCAACTGTTAGACAAGGGGGGGTGCGGGGAATGTTTAAAACATCTGTGGCTGAGGTATGCGAACAAGACTGGTCGGAAGGATTATATCTCTTCGTAGCTCCAGGAAGCACTGTAGCTTGTCATGTGGGGATGACCATTGGAAAAGGTTGACGATCTGTGGGACACTGAACAGATCAGCGTCTGTGGTTTTAAACATTTCGATTTGCAATCCAACTTTAAAAAAAAAAAAAAAATTAATTCCACCTTTTATTAATATAAAAATTCAGACTGGGCTTGTTTCATATATTTGCTCCTGTTCTGAAAGTGTTTTATTTATGCTCTATCCTACGTGTCCCATTGTTTACAGCCCCAGGGCATCGGTTAAGAATTGGTTCCAATTCCCCTGCCCAGCACAATGCCTGGTACAATAACTTGCATTTATATAGCGCCTTTAACTGAGTAAAACGTCCCCAAGGCACTTCAGGAGCGTTAATCAGACAAATTGACACCGAGCCATACAAGGAGATATTAGGACAGGTGATCAAAAGCTCGGTCAAAGAGGTGGGTTTTAAGGAGGAGAGAGAGAGAGGCGGAGAGGTTTAGGGAGGGAATTCCAGAGCTTAGGGCCCAGGCAGCTGAAGGCACGGCCGCCAATGGTGGAGGGATGGAAATCGGGGGATGGACAAGAGGCCAGAATTGGAGGAGCGCAGGGTTGTAGGACTGGAGGAAGTTACAGAGATAGGGAGGGGGGCGAGGAAGCCATAGAGGGATTTGAAAACAAGGATGAGAATTTTAAAATCCAGGAGCCAGTAGCGGGAAGATCTGAGACTAAACCACGCCTGTTTATTTCCTCCCTTCCCCCAAAAGCCGGTCTGCCCTCTTTTGCAGGTTGTAGCTGGAGCAAGGGTTATTGGTTCACTCACCTCGTCTGGACTGGGGTAGGGGGGGAGGAATGGAACGACCAGGCTTCCCATTCCTGCTGGAAAGTGTGGCCCGCGGGTTGATGTGGCGCCTCCCACAGTCGAACAGCGCGGGTGAGCTTAACTGCAGGACTGCTAGTGCCTGTCGAGCTGTGCCCCAACGAGGGGGAGCAGATTAGAGGGGATTTAATCGCTTTTGTGGGTGACAACGCAAATTGCCCGGTGTTAATGAAAGGTGATTGTTTCGTAAGAGCGAGCAGATTGTGCTAACCAGCCCGATTCTTGGGTTTTCATCTACTTGGTGGGGTAGACCAGAGTTGTCCAATATTTTAGTGGCTGTGGCTAATTGGGAGCCCAGATATGTCTGAGTCTATTGCTCATATTTTAAATTTACCAGTCTGTTGGTCTGTGATCTTGATACTTGTATTCCTTCGCTGTCTGCACAGGAATGATAACCGTTTTTGTGTGTGTGTGAAAAGTCAAGCATGTGGCTAAAACTGTGACTGTGGCCAACCAGCGATTTGTCTATTGGATAACACTGGTCTAGATGTGCCTTCATTAAACACTAACCCGATGAGATAAACTTCCGACTTGTGAAAAGGGCTTTGAGAACTGAGATGATTTGTCACACCAGCGAGTTCACGCTGGGGAGAGGCGGTTCACCTCCTTGTGTGTGGGAAGGGATTCACTAATTTATCCGACCACCTGACACACCAGCGAGCTCACACGTGGCTGCGGGGGTTGAACTCTGCTGTTGAATCACATCCGGGACTGATCCATGTTCATTCTGGCAGTTGGGGGTTTGTTTCTGCTGATATCAATAACCCCTGAAACCGGGCTGGATGTTAATATTCTGGGAAATGTCACATCAGTCAGCCTTGCTTTTTTGTTTTTTTAAAAAAAAAACCTCAAATGTAAAAACCTGATTAGTAAACTGTCTTAACACTGTACTGTAAATGCTGTCTCAAATCTGAACTGACTCATTTTTTTACTGTCTGTGTCCTTTTGCGTCTCCCGGGGGAAGATTGGACCCAGTGAAATTTTGGTCGTTTTCTGTTCAGTTTAGTAACTGACTAAACCTAGTGCTTTTCCGACACTGTAACGCGGCTATTAACTGTACATAGGTGTAATCGAGATCGCCTCGTGACTGTAATTACGGAATGGGAGATTATCTTTTAGGGTTAACCTGAGGTCGTCCACCTTGCGTGGATATATTGGTGAAGTGAATGGAATTTACACGTAGGGACGTATTGCTGAGTTAAGCTGCTCGACTTTTATTGTGGGGGGGGTGGAGAGGGAGAGACGTTGGAGGGTGAGAGTGAGAGATGGGGGGGAAGCTTGGAAAAACATCCACCACTACAATTACCTGGGTTTTGTGTGGAGAAAGTACTTTAACTCTTGCCCAGAGTGACATACTGACGGTATTGGGTCTGCCACTGGGAGTGGGAGCAACTTAGGGTGTTGGATTAAATCTAGTGCAGGAGTTAACCGATCTATATTTGGTTTGGGGGGGGTGGGGGAGAGGTGCTCTGGGCATTGGAGTGGGGATGGGAGGTAAATTAGCCAAAGCTTCGTGCCTCTGTCCGCTATCCAGGGACTCCTGGTGGAAACCACGGAGGGAGCTTTGTTTATAGAGAAGCAATAATCAGATATAGCTGGCACTTAGAGTCTTCCCAGCCTCCTCCCCGTCGCGTGTGTGTGCGTGTGTGTATCTGGCTGGGTTCTGGTATTGCCCCTGCAGTCGAACAGCTTCCTGATCCCTGAGCACAGTGGGCAGGTTGCAAAAGGATCACCCTGGTCTTATAAGAAAAAAAAATGCATGAGTTGTAATCACCAGAGCAGGAGTGGGGAGAGAGGCCACAAGACGTTAAAATTAATCTGGCCTGTAATGACCCGGGTTAAATTAATCTGGCCTGTAATGACCCGGGTTAGCTTGGCCTCCTTCATTAGTGTGTCACTCCCTCTCCCAGTCCTCCAGGTTACGCAGTAGAGCCCCGAAATATCACATCGCGAGCCTCTAATTTCCCCTCCCTCACCTTCCTCAGGATTCGAAGGGTGATTCCCCTTGGGTCCCTGCTGCTAAATCTTCCTTTAGCCGAACTAACTTGTCTAAAATATAATTTTAATGTTTATTTTCCTCCCCTCCCCAATAGCCACCCTGTGTAGCAAAGCACTAACTGAGCCCCAGTGGGAGCATTAATTTCTTGTAAGAGGATTAGCCAAACCCCCCCCCCCCCATAAAAGATTCATTCAAGTTTTTTTTTTGAGGGGGGGGATTTGTGTCCTTTTTAAAAGTGTTGGCACTGCCTTCACATTGGTCAAATTTCCTACACTTGTGTATATAGTCTTAAATAATTACCGGACGTAACTTTGTGTAAATGTGTTCTTTTTAAAACCGATTCTAAATGTACTCAATTTGGTTGATGGGTAGTTGTCACTGGGTAAAGGAATTTTCCCTTTCAAAATTGCTAGCTAACGTTGACTGGGATTCTTGCTGTATCGAACCTATTGTGTTGATATTAAGGAACGGTGCCTCCTTCTGTCCTCCGTCTCTGCATTGTCCCCAGCTTTGTGTCGCCAACTCCCAGATTATGGGAGGTTTCATCACGCTGCCTCCACCCGCCCCACAGAGCTCCCCTCCGTTGGTCACCTGATGCAAGCCGATCGTCGTGGCAGTCGGTCAGCAATGGCGGCTATGCTACCCACAATCCTCTGCGCTCCTGAAACTGCTCCCTCTGCGGAGGAGAGGCAGGGGAGGGGAAGACGAGGGAGAGACGAGGGAAAGACTGGTTTGGGAGGGGACGAGGAGATGAGGGAGAGACAGGTGGGGGGCGACGGGATGGGACGAGAGATTTGGGGGGTGGGGAAGGGAGAAGAGAGAGAGAGAGATGGGCTCACTCTTGGCCTGTTTTACATTAATTACGAGTGCAACTTTTTTCTCAAAGAACGAACCTGCATTTCTAGAGCACCTTTCACGACCTCGGGCTGTCCCGCTGCTCCACGTCCAACGAAATACTTTTGAAGTGTCGTCACTGTTATAATGTACGGAAACATGGCAGCTAATTTGGCACAGCAAGCTCCCGCAACCAGGAATGCTACAAATGATCAGTTGGAACTGTTTTAGAGGTGGTTTAAATGGTGGCCAGGGCACCGGGATAGCGTAACATGGCAAGATTAAGAACAGGAGGAGGCCATTCAGCCCCTCGGGCCTGCTGCACCATTCATGGCTGATCTATACCTCCACTCCATTTTCCCGCCTTTGAAAGAAAGACTTGCATTTATATAGCCCCTTTCGTGCCCTCGACGTCCCAAAGCACTTTACAGTCAGTAAAGTACTTTTTGAAATGTACTCACTTTGCTCCCTTGATACCGTCTCCTAACAAAACAATTTCATAACTTCTTAACCACGTAGCGTCAGGCTTGGCTCAATACGATTAGCGCCTGTGTGTCACTCCAGAGACTTTAGAGTGCATAATCCAGATGAACACCCCCAGTGCAGTAGCGAGGGAACGCTGTACCTGTAGTTCAAATCACCAGTCCCTCTCCCTGGTAACTGTCTGTGTTTTAAAACTCCACTCTGTAACCCAATCCGATACCTGTTACTTTTATTGAAATGGTTTGAAGTTAGTGAGCCATGTGAAAATTATTTGATACGACTCCAGCCGCAAAAGAGCGGCAAGAACTCGATACTTTTATTAAATCGTACAGCACAGAAGGAAGCCGTTCGGCCCAGCGTATCTGTGCCGGCTCTTTGAAAGAGCTATCCAATTAACCCCGCTGCTCTTTCCCCGTTTCCTTTTCAAGTATTTATCCGATTCCCCTTTTGAAAGTTATTATTGAATCTGCTTCCACCGCCCTTTCAGGCAGCGCGTTCCAGATCAGAACAACTCGCTGCATAAAAAAATTCTCTTCCTCCTCTGGTTCTTTTGCCAATTATCTTCAATCTGTGTCCTCTGGTTACCAACCCTGCTGCCAGTGGAAACAGTGACACAAACACACGCTTAACAAAAACCCTTTTTTGGCGAACTTTTTGTTTTTGCATGCTGTGGGAGGAGACCAGCCATGGGAACTGGTTTGAAGTGCAGTAATGCATTTTTTAAAGTCTCCGTTTTGCTTGACGAGCTTGTTTCTCTGAGGATGAGATTAGAGCAAGGAGTGTCCTCTTTGTAAACCAATGAATATTGCTACTGGGGTCTGTTGTAAGTAAAACTAAGCTTGTGGGAAAGTCCTGTTTTTTTTTAATGGTCAGTCCATTGGGTCAGTGGTACTTTTTTTTATTCGTTCATGGGATGTGGGCGTCGCTGGCAAGGCTGGCATTTATTGCCCATCCCTAATTACTCGAGATGGTGGTAATGCGCCTTCTTGAACCGCTGCAGTCCGTGTGGTGACGGTTCTCCCACAATGCTGTTAGGAAGGGAGTTCCAGGATTTTGACCCAGCGATGATGAAGGAACGGCCGATATATTTCCAAGTCGGGATGGTGTGTGACTCGGAGGGGAACGTGCAGGTGGAGTTGTTCCCATGTGCCCGCTGCCCTTCTACTGCGTCTAACACTGCGTGTCGGCTATCAGCCAGGACTCAGTGGGTCTCTCTCTTTTTGCCTGTGAGTCAGAAGGTTGTGGGTTCGAGCCCCCACTCCAGTGACTTGAGCACAAAATCCAGGCCGACATTCCCAGTGCCAGTACTTGGGGAGTGCTGCACTGTCGGAGACGCCGTCTTTCGGATGAGACGTTAAACCGAGGGCCCCGTCTGCCCTCTCAGATGGACATAAAAAGAGCCCACGGCCACTATTTCGAAGAAGAGCAGGGGGGAGTTCTCCCCGGTGTCCTGGGGCCAATGTTTACCCCTCAACCAACATCACTTTAAAAAAAAAAACCACACAAATTATCTGGTCATTATCGAGTTGCTGTTTGTGGGATCTTGCTGTGCGCATATTGGTGTTTCGCTACATTACAACAGTGACGACACTTCACAAGTACTTTTATTGGCTGTAAAGCACTTTGGGACTTCCTAAGGATTTGAAAGGCTCTGTATAAAAGGAAGTTCTTTCTCTCTTTCCTTCTGCACCCGCTGTGACCATTAACACCTCTGACTCCCCAGTGATTTATCTCCTGGGTTTTTGCTCGTAGCAGTGTCCTGGAGACTCCAGGGCGTTCCTGGAGACTCCAGGGCGTTCCTGGAGAGTTGCTAAGGCAGGGTTAAGCAAGTGTTCCTCTCTCTGCAAGAGAAATTGGGGGCCCTGTTAAAATGGAACTATGGGGCCTCTTGTGCCTTAACTTTTCCCGTGGGGGACGGTCTTGACTTGAATTTGTTGTGGTGAAACACAGAGCTCAAAGAATCATCATGGCCTTTGGGCCAATGTCCATAGCTCTCTGGGACACTATTCCGCAGAATGGGCCTCGATTTAATTAACAAAAAAAAAAAATTGGCGCCATTTCGAGTAATACTTGGTCGCCAACGGACCACAGTAGGGTGTGAGGAGATGCTGTGGAGATATGTGACTATCCCAACTTGTAACTACCTCGCACAAAGGAATTCTAAGGTAGCAGATGATTGTACGTCAATATACGGGCTGACTAGGGGTTGCCAACTCTGGTTGGATGTATTCCTGGAGGTGCCGTCACATGACCTCCTGCCTTCAACCGTCCGGTCGAATAGCCAGTTTTCCACTCCCCCCCCCCCCCCCATTCCCCAATGGTTTTTTTTGTCCCGATTTCCTCCAGGAGTTTAATCTTTAATTCCTGGAGACTCCAGGGCAATCCTGGAGAGTTGGCAACCCTTAGGACTGACAAAAGGGAGCTGTTTTACTTTCCATGTGGTATGCATTTAAATGTAATTTTTTTTGCGCGGATGTATAGATTTTTTTTTTAAATAAACGAGCAAAGAAAAACATATGCATTTATTTTTGTCTGTTCCACTTTCTCATTAGCCTGGTGTCTGGGCACCCCACCCTCGGGAAGGATATATTGGCCTTGGAGGGGGTGCAGAGCAGATTCACCAGAATGATATCGGGGCTAAAAGGGTTAAATTACGAGGACAGGTTGCACAGACTGGGCTTGTATTCCCTCGAGTGTAGAAGTTTGAGGGATGATCTAATCGAGGTGTTTAAGATGATTAAAGGATTTGATGGGGTAGATGGAGAGAAACTATTTCCTCTGGTGGGGGGCGTCCAGAACGAGGGGGTGCGATCTTGAAATCAGAGCCAGGCCGTTCAGGGGTGATGTCGGGAAGCACTTCTTCATACAAAGGGGAGTGGAAATCTGGAACTCTCTCCCCCACAAAGCTGTTGAGGCCGGGGGTCAATTGGAAATTTCAAAACTGAGATTGATGGATTTTTGTTGGGTGAGGGGATTAAGGGTTACGGAACCAAGGTGGGTAAATGGAGTTAAGATACAGGTCAGCCATGATCCAATCGAATGGCGGGACAGGCTCGAAGGGCTGAATGGCCTAATTCTGTTCCTATGGGTCTTGCACTGTTCTGTTGGAAGTCCTATTCTTTTGGGAAAGATCTGGTGTTAGAAAGGCAAGGGGAAAATACTTTTCAAAAAAAAATTGCCCCCCCTTGGGCTGATGAAGAGAATCATCCATTCAGTTTATTCCCATTTGCCTGGCAAAGTGTGAATTTTGTGGTGAGAGGAGATTGGCTTTGGGTAGAACCTTGGAATTCTTGGTCCTTTCACCTGTTGGGTCGCCAACTCTGGACGAATTCCTGGCCGGTTTCCTCGCATGGTCTCCGCTTAGCAACCGTCCGCAATGGGATGGCTTGAGATCAGGATCTCGTGTGTGGGAATCGCAGGCACCTCCCGCCACTCCCGAGAACGGACCCTCGAGCAAGGCATTAGATACCGTTGTCGTCTTCAAGACGTCACTACGATGAGTAAACCTTTTGTCTTTTAAAGAGCTCCTCCGGACTGAAACCCAGTAACAGAAGGTGAGAGGAGGAAGGTTACACGAGCATTTACCACTGACATAACAGGGGCTAATTGGATAGCTCTTTTAAGGAGCCGGCACAGGCACGATGGGCCGAATGGCTGCCTTCTGAGCCGGCACAGGCGCGATGGGCCGAACGGCGACCTCCTGTGCTGTATGATTCTGTTGGGGTGTCCCAGTCGAGCCTAATCCTGGACCCGTCCTTGCCCATGTACTTTCCAACAGGGCCCCAGAAGGAGCAGGAGCCCTGGCTGGTTTATTTTCTATCTGCCCCCTTCGGTGCAGAGATCGGCTAACCCGATACCGACCAGGCGCTCTGTCTCTTCTGGACAGTCCATGTACACACTAAACCACCGGGCCTTTCCATGACCCAATTCTGTGTCCAAGCTCCTGGCCATATGTCTTAACGCAACGCTGAACCACGACCTCTGCAGGAGCAGGGCAATAATGAAGCAGAATCAACAAAGACAAGTGAATTGCCGAATAACCATACAGGGAGCAAACAGATATATTTATTTCTGTTGTAAGAAACATGGAGGTTTTTGGGGGGAATTTCTGGATAATTCTTTTGACCCCAAAGTTAAGGCTTATGTTGAGGCTTATGTTAATGAGTAGGGAAGTCCCTAAGTTCCTTTTGCTTTTATACATACAGGAAATTATATTAAAAGTTCTAGAAAAAAATTCCCATGGTGGGGGAAATCCGATTGAATTGCAGAGACAAATATGACTGGAATAGTTAGATTGCCAATACACCTGAGTTGCAAAGAGAGCCACGCTATTTTGAACTGATCGATGGCTGTGATATCCCAAGGGGAAAATGTAGCCCTAGGCCTCACTTTTGTCACCAGCCTAAATTTCACCTGAAGCCCAGTCCTGCATTCACTGGTTTTGGGTCGGTGGCTAATTTACCTCCCGAGGCCTGTAAATGACTTTTTTTTTCTTAATTCCGAGTCGATATTACTGACCCAAATAAAAGCGGCAAATGTTAATTTTCTGCAACAATCCACAGTACGTCAATAGTGACAGGGCTGCAGTAATTTAGTTTTGCACTGTCGGTCTCCCATGGCAACCAGGTGAACGGGCGATTAGAGGCCGGGAATAATAGGAGCTGGGAACGCAGTATCTTAGCCCCCATTTTAAGGTCATGCGTTCTATCCTTATCCTTGTGTTTTCGTTATAAATTCCTATGTCAACATTTATAATGGGAGTTGTTTATGTAAACTTGTCATGATTTAATTACAGCCTCCCACCAGTGATGGAGTACGCAGGCACACAATTTAATATATGGGTGGTTTCCTGGCATAATGAGTGTGTGTGAATGTTTTTGCAAGGATTTCAGTGAAGTATAATGTTGACTGTGCAAAAATTTCAAACAATGTACATTGATCTTCAGAGAAAAACCAAGCAGTTTAATCACTGGCTACATGCATCCAATTCTCAGGTTGTTTCTGGTTAGAGTATTTTAAGTTGTATAACACTGGGATACAGCACTGGTGGGTACAGGTCTGTCACTGTATAATACTGGGGTACAGCACTGGTGGGTACAGGTCTGTCACTGTATAATACTGGGGTACAGCACTGGTGGGTACAGGTCTGTCACTGTATAATACTGGGGTACAGCACTGGTGGGTACAGGTCTGTCACTGTATAATACTGGGGTACAGCACTGGTGGGTACAGGTCTGTCACTGTATAACACTGGGGTACAGTACTGGTGGGTACAGGTCTGTCACTGTATAGTACTAGTGTACAGCACTGGTGGGCACAGGTCTGTCACTGTATAACACGGGTACAGCACTGGTTGGTACAGGTCTCCCTGTATAATACTGGGGTACAGTACTGGTGGGTACAGACCTGTCACTGTAAAATACTGGGATACAGCACTGGTAGGTACAGGTCTGTCACTATAACACTGGGGTACAGCACTGGTGGGTACAGGTCTGTCACTGTATAACACGGGTACAGCACTGGTTGGTACAGGTCTCCCTGTATAATACTGGGGTACAGTACTGGTGGGTACAGACCTGTCACTGTAAAATACTGGGATACAGCACTGGTAGGTACAGGTCTGTCACTGTATAACACTGGGGTACAGCACTGGTTGGTACAGGTCTCACTGTATAACACTGGGGTACAGCACTGGTGGGTACAGGTCTGTCACTATAACACTGGGGTACAGCACTGATGGGTACAGGTCTGTCACTATAACACTGGGGTACAGGTCTGTCACTGTATAACACTGGGGTATAGCGCTGGTGGGCACAGGTCTGTCACTGTATAGTACTAGTGTACAGCACTGGTGGGCACAGGTCTGTCACTGTATAACACTGGGGTACAGCACTGGTGGGTACAGGTCTGTCACTATAACACTGGGGTACAGCACTGATGGGTACAGGTCTGTCACTATAACACTGGGGTACAGGTCTGTCACTGTATAACACTGGGGTATAGCGCTGGTGGGCACAGGTCTGTCACTGTATAGTACTAGTGTACAGCACTGGTGGGCACAGGTCTGTCACTGTATAACACTGGGGTACAGCACTGGTGGGTACAGGTCTGTCACTGTATAACACTGGGGTATAGCACTGGTGGGCACAGGTCTGTCACTGTATAACACGGGTACAGCACTGGTGGGTACAGGTCTGTCACTGTATAATACTGGGGTACAGTACTGGTGGGTACAGGTCTGTCACTGTATAACACTGGGGTACAGCACTGGTGGGTACAGGTCTGTCACTGTATAATACTGGGGTACAGTACTGGTGGGTACAGGTCTGTCACTGTATAACACGGGTACAGCACTGGTGGGTACAGGTCTGTCACTATAACACTGGGGTACAGCACTGGTGGGTACAGGTCTGTCACTGTATAACACTGGGGTATAGCACTGGTGGGCACAGGTCTGTCACTGTATAGTACTAGTGTACAGCACTTGTGGGCACAGGTCTGTCACTGTATAACACTGGGGTACAGCACTGGTGGGTACAGGTCTGTCACTGTATAACACTGGGGTATAGCACTGGTGGGCACAGGTCTGTCACTGTATAACACTGGGGTACAGCACTGGTGGGTACAGGTCTGTCACTGTATAATACTGGGGTACAGTACTGGTGGGTACAGGTCTGTCACTGTATAACACTGGGGTACAGCACTGGTGGGTACAGGTCTGTCACTGTATAATACTGGGGTGCAGTACTGGTGGGTACAGGTCTGTCACTGTATAACACGGGTACAGCACTGGTGGGTACAGGTCTGTCACTATAACACTGGGGTACAGTACTGGTGGGTACAGACCTGTCACTCTAAAATACTGGGATACAGCACTGGTTGGTACAGGTCTCCCTGTATAATACTGGGGTACAGTACTGGTGGGTACAGACGTGTCACTCTAAAATACTGGGATACAGCACTGGTAGGTACAGGTCTGTCACTGTATAACACTGGGGTATAGCACTGGTGGGCACAGGTCTGTCACTGTATAACACGGGTACAGTACTGGTGGGTACAGGTCTGTCACTGTATAGTACTAGTGTACAGCACTGGTGGGCACAGGTCTGTCACTGTATAACACGGGTACAGCACTGGTTGGTACAGGTCTCCCTGTATAATACTGGGGTACAGTACTGGTGGGTACAGACCTGTCACTGTAAAATACTGGGATACAGCACTGGTAGGTACAGGTCTGTCACTATAACACTGGGGTACAGCACTGGTGGGTACAGGTCTGTCACTGTATAACACGGGTACAGCACTGGTTGGTACAGGTCTCCCTGTATAATACTGGGGTACAGTACTGGTGGGTACAGACCTGTCACTGTAAAATACTGGGATACAGCACTGGTAGGTACAGGTCTGTCACTGTATAACACTGGGGTACAGCACTGGTTGGTACAGGTCTCACTGTATAACACTGGGGTACAGCACTGGTGGGTACAGGTCTGTCACTATAACACTGGGGTACAGCACTGATGGGTACAGGTCTGTCACTATAACACTGGGGTACAGGTCTGTCACTGTATAACACTGGGGTATAGCGCTGGTGGGCACAGGTCTGTCACTGTATAGTACTAGTGTACAGCACTGGTGGGCACAGGTCTGTCACTGTATAACACGGGTACAGCACTGGTTGGTACAGGTCTCCCTGTATAATACTGGGGTACAGTACTGGTGGGTACAGACCTGTCACTGTAAAATACTGGGATACAGCACTGGTAGGTACAGGTCTGTCACTGTATAACACTGGGGTACAGCACTGGTTGGTACAGGTCTCACTGTATAACACTGGGGTACAGCACTGGTGGGTACAGGTCTGTCACTATAACACTGGGGTACAGCACTGATGGGTACAGGTCTGTCACTATAACACTGGGGTACAGGTCTGTCACTGTATAACACTGGGGTATAGCGCTGGTGGGCACAGGTCTGTCACTGTATAGTACTAGTGTACAGCACTGGTGGGCACAGGTCTGTCACTGTATAACACTGGGGTACAGCACTGGTGGGTACAGGTCTGTCACTATAACACTGGGGTACAGCACTGATGGGTACAGGTCTGTCACTATAACACTGGGGTACAGGTCTGTCACTGTATAACACTGGGGTATAGCGCTGGTGGGCACAGGTCTGTCACTGTATAGTACTAGTGTACAGCACTGGTGGGCACAGGTCTGTCACTGTATAACACTGGGGTACAGCACTGGTGGGTACAGGTCTGTCACTGTATAACACTGGGGTATAGCACTGGTGGGCACAGGTCTGTCACTGTATAACACGGGTACAGCACTGGTGGGTACAGGTCTGTCACTGTATAATACTGGGGTACAGTACTGGTGGGTACAGGTCTGTCACTGTATAACACTGGGGTACAGCACTGGTGGGTACAGGTCTGTCACTGTATAATACTGGGGTACAGTACTGGTGGGTACAGGTCTGTCACTGTATAACACGGGTACAGCACTGGTGGGTACAGGTCTGTCACTATAACACTGGGGTACAGCACTGGTGGGTACAGGTCTGTCACTGTATAACACTGGGGTATAGCACTGGTGGGCACAGGTCTGTCACTGTATAGTACTAGTGTACAGCACTTGTGGGCACAGGTCTGTCACTGTATAACACTGGGGTACAGCACTGGTGGGTACAGGTCTGTCACTGTATAACACTGGGGTATAGCACTGGTGGGCACAGGTCTGTCACTGTATAACACTGGGGTACAGCACTGGTGGGTACAGGTCTGTCACTGTATAATACTGGGGTACAGTACTGGTGGGTACAGGTCTGTCACTGTATAACACTGGGGTACAGCACTGGTGGGTACAGGTCTGTCACTGTATAATACTGGGGTGCAGTACTGGTGGGTACAGGTCTGTCACTGTATAACACGGGTACAGCACTGGTGGGTACAGGTCTGTCACTATAACACTGGGGTACAGTACTGGTGGGTACAGACCTGTCACTCTAAAATACTGGGATACAGCACTGGTTGGTACAGGTCTCCCTGTATAATACTGGGGTACAGTACTGGTGGGTACAGACGTGTCACTCTAAAATACTGGGATACAGCACTGGTAGGTACAGGTCTGTCACTGTATAACACTGGGGTATAGCACTGGTGGGCACAGGTCTGTCACTGTATAACACGGGTACAGTACTGGTGGGTACAGGTCTGTCACTGTATAGTACTAGTGTACAGCACTGGTGGGCACAGGTCTGTCACTGTATAACACGGGTACAGCACTGGTTGGTACAGGTCTCCCTGTATAATACTGGGGTACAGTACTGGTGGGTACAGACCTGTCACTGTAAAATACTGGGATACAGCACTGGTAGGTACAGGTCTGTCACTATAACACTGGGGTACAGCACTGGTGGGTACAGGTCTGTCACTGTATAACACGGGTACAGCACTGGTTGGTACAGGTCTCCCTGTATAATACTGGGGTACAGTACTGGTGGGTACAGACCTGTCACTGTAAAATACTGGGATACAGCACTGGTAGGTACAGGTCTGTCACTGTATAACACTGGGGTACAGCACTGGTTGGTACAGGTCTCACTGTATAACACTGGGGTACAGCACTGGTGGGTACAGGTCTGTCACTATAACACTGGGGTACAGCACTGATGGGTACAGGTCTGTCACTATAACACTGGGGTACAGGTCTGTCACTGTATAACACTGGGGTATAGCGCTGGTGGGCACAGGTCTGTCACTGTATAGTACTAGTGTACAGCACTGGTGGGCACAGGTCTGTCACTGTATAACACTGGGGTACAGCACTGGTGGGTACAGGTCTGTCACTATAACACTGGGGTACAGCACTGATGGGTACAGGTCTGTCACTATAACACTGGGGTACAGGTCTGTCACTGTATAACACTGGGGTATAGCGCTGGTGGGCACAGGTCTGTCACTGTATAGTACTAGTGTACAGCACTGGTGGGCACAGGTCTGTCACTGTATAACACTGGGGTACAGCACTGGTGGGTACAGGTCTGTCACTGTATAACACTGGGGTATAGCACTGGTGGGCACAGGTCTGTCACTGTATAACACGGGTACAGCACTGGTGGGTACAGGTCTGTCACTGTATAATACTGGGGTACAGTACTGGTGGGTACAGGTCTGTCACTGTATAACACTGGGGTACAGCACTGGTGGGTACAGGTCTGTCACTGTATAATACTGGGGTACAGTACTGGTGGGTACAGGTCTGTCACTGTATAACACGGGTACAGCACTGGTGGGTACAGGTCTGTCACTATAACACTGGGGTACAGCACTGGTGGGTACAGGTCTGTCACTGTATAACACTGGGGTATAGCACTGGTGGGCACAGGTCTGTCACTGTATAGTACTAGTGTACAGCACTTGTGGGCACAGGTCTGTCACTGTATAACACTGGGGTACAGCACTGGTGGGTACAGGTCTGTCACTGTATAACACTGGGGTATAGCACTGGTGGGCACAGGTCTGTCACTGTATAACACTGGGGTACAGCACTGGTGGGTACAGGTCTGTCACTGTATAATACTGGGGTACAGTACTGGTGGGTACAGGTCTGTCACTGTATAACACTGGGGTACAGCACTGGTGGGTACAGGTCTGTCACTGTATAATACTGGGGTGCAGTACTGGTGGGTACAGGTCTGTCACTGTATAACACGGGTACAGCACTGGTGGGTACAGGTCTGTCACTGTATAATACTGGGGTACAGTACTGGTGGGTACAGGTCTGTCACTGTATAACACTGGGGTACAGCACTGGTGGGTACAGGTCTGTCACTGTATAATACTGGGGTACAGTACTGGTGGGTACAGGTCTGTCACTGTATAACACGGGTACAGCACTGGTGGGTACAGGTCTGTCACTATAACACTGGGGTACAGCACTGGTGGGTACAGGTCTGTCACTGTATAACACTGGGGTATAGCACTGGTGGGCACAGGTCTGTCACTGTATAGTACTAGTGTACAGCACTTGTGGGCACAGGTCTGTCACTGTATAACACTGGGGTACAGCACTGGTGGGTACAGGTCTGTCACTGTATAACACTGGGGTATAGCACTGGTGGGCACAGGTCTGTCACTGTATAACACTGGGGTACAGCACTGGTGGGTACAGGTCTGTCACTGTATAATACTGGGGTACAGTACTGGTGGGTACAGGTCTGTCACTGTATAACACTGGGGTACAGCACTGGTGGGTACAGGTCTGTCACTGTATAATACTGGGGTGCAGTACTGGTGGGTACAGGTCTGTCACTGTATAACACGGGTACAGCACTGGTGGGTACAGGTCTGTCACTATAACACTGGGGTACAGTACTGGTGGGTACAGACCTGTCACTCTAAAATACTGGGATACAGCACTGGTTGGTACAGGTCTCCCTGTATAATACTGGGGTACAGTACTGGTGGGTACAGACGTGTCACTCTAAAATACTGGGATACAGCACTGGTAGGTACAGGTCTGTCACTGTATAACACTGGGGTACAGCACTGGTGGGTACAGGTCTGTCACTGTATAACACGGGTACAGCACTGGTTGGTACAGGTCTCCCTGTATAATACTGGGGTACATTACTGGTGGGTACAGACCTGTCACTGTAAAATACTGGGATACAGCACTGGTAGGTACAGGTCTGTCACTGTATAACACTGGGGTACAGTACTGGTGGGTACAGGTCTGTCACTGTATAACACTGGGGTACAGCACTGGTGGGTACAGGTCTGTCACTGTATAACACTGGGGTACAGCACTGGTGGGTACAGGTCTGTCACTGTATAACACTGGAGTACAGCACTGGTGGGTACAGGTCTGTCACTGTATAACACTGGGGTACAGCACTGGTGGGTACAGGTCTGTCACTGTATAACACTGGGGTACAGCACTGGTGGGTACAGGTCTGTCACTGTATAACACTGGGGTACAGCACTGGTGGGTACAGGTCTGTCACTGTATAACACTGGGGTACAGCACTGGTGGGTACAGGTCTGTCACTGTATAACACTGGGGTACAGCACTGGTGGGTACAGGTCTGTCACTGTATAACACTGGGGTACAGCACTGGTGGGTACAGGTCTGTCACTGTATAACACTGGGGTACAGCACTGGTGGGTACAGGTCTGTCACTGTATAACACTGGGGTATAGCGCTGGTGGGTACAGGTCTGTCACTGTATAACACTGGGGTACAGGTCTGTCACTGTATAACACTGGGGTATAGCGCTGGTGGGTACAGGTCTGTCACTGTATAACACTGGGGTATAGCGCTGGTGGGTACAGGTCTGTCACTGTATAACACTGGGGTACAGCACTGGTGGGTACAGGTCTGTCACTGTATAACACGGGTACAGCACTGGTTGGTACAGGTCTCCCTGTATAATACTGGGGTACAGTACTGGTGGGTACAGACCTGTCACTGTAAAATACTGGGATACAGTACTGGTGGGTACAGGTCTGTCACTATAATACTGGGGTACAGTACTGGGGGCACAGGTCTGTCACTGTATAATACTGGGGTACAGCACTGGTGGGCTCAGGTCTCACTGTATAATACTGGGATACAGCACTGGTGGGCACAGGTCTGTCACTGTATAATACTGGGATACAGCACTGGTGGGCACAGGTCTGTCACTGTATAACACTAGGATACAGCACTGGTAGGTACAGGTCTGTCATTGTATAACACTGGGGTACAGCACTGGTGGGTACAGGTCTGTCACTGTATAACACTGGGGTACAGTACTGGTGGGTACAGGTCTGTCACTGTATGACACTGGGGTACAGTACTGGTGGGTACAGGTCTGTCACTGTATAACTGGGGTAAGACTGAAGTCTGTAATGTGCTAGCAAGCCACTCCGTTGTATCAATCTGCTACAAATAAACCAACCACTTCCTTCTCAGGACAACTAGGGATGAGCAATCAATGCCGGCCTTGCCAGCGACACCCACATCCCCAGAATGAATCAAAACAAAAGCATTTGCTACAATATTTCCCTTGTCATTGTGGCTATGCCCACAAAGTTTTCAGTGAATAGCTTGTGAGTCAGATACACTGCAATCCACAGCAGGATTAGATAAAGATACTCCCATCGCTGTGTCCCTCAGTCCTTCCTCCCAGCTATCTGGTTGGGTTCGAACACAAGGAGGGAGATAACGTCTTAGGCACAATGGGTATTGTTTTTTTTATTGCTACTATTTTATCTTCTTAATGGCGAGAGACCAGAAACTGTGGCTGAGTGAAGGGATTTGGGAATCAAAGTACATGTCCATTAAAGGCTACTGTGCTGCTACAAAACAATCAAAAAAGCTAATGGAACTTTGTCCTTTACCTCAAGGGGACTGGGTACAAAGGGGAGGAAGTTATATTCCAGCTGTTCAGAGCTCTGGTCAGACCCCATCTGGAGATACAGCGTTCAGTTCTGGGTACCGCACCTCAGGAAGGAGATATTGGCCCTGGAGTGGGTGCAGGGCAGATTCACCAGAATGATACCAGGGGCTAAAAGGGTTAAATTACGATGACAGGACGCTTAGACTGGGCTTGTATTCCCTCGAGTTTAGAAGATTAAGGGGTGATCTGATCGAGGTGTTTACATTTCTAAAGGGATTCGATAGGGTGGATAGGGGGAAACTATTTCCTCTGGTGGGGGGAGTCCAGAACGAGGGGCTGCGATCTTGAAATCAGAGCCAGGTCGTTCAGGGGTGAAATTAGGAAGTATTTTTTCCACACAAAGGGTAGTGGAAATCTGGAATTTTCTCTCTCCCAAAAAGAGAGAAAAGACATGTGACTATTCCAATACTCTCCTGCCCGGCCTCCCATCTCCCACCCTCCATAAACTTGAACTCATCCAAAACTCTGCTGCCCCCCGTATCCTAACTCGCACCAAGTCCCGTTCACCCATCGCCCCCCCTGTGCTCGCTGACCCACATCGGCTCCCGGTCCGGGAACGCCTCGATTTTAAAATTCTCATCCTCGTGTTCAAATCCCCTCCATGTCCCTCGCCCCCCTCCCTATCTCTGTAACCTCCTCCAGCCCTACAAACCCTCCGAGATCTCTGCGCTCCTCCAATTCTGGCCTCTTGCGCATCCCCCGATTTCCATCGCTCCACCGTTGGCGGCCGTGCCTTCAGCTGCCTGGGCCCTAAGCTCTGGAATTCTCTCCCTAAACCCCTCCGCCTCTCTCTCTCCTCCTTTAAGACGCTCCTTAAAACCTACCTCTTTGACCAAGCTTTTGGTCACCTGTCCTAATATCTCCTAATGTGGCTCGGTGTCAAATTTTATCTGATAATCGCTCCTGTGAAGCGCCATGGGACATTTTACTACATTAAAGGCGCTATATAAATGCAAGATTTTGAGAGGTGCTGCCTGACTGTTTTGCTCTCCGATTCGGAACAGTTTCATGCAAATTCCTCATGATGGAATCGTGTTTCCTGTAAACATTACAGATCATTTACACCTCCAATAGTCGAAGTTTGTGTCACAGTTTCGGCCTGTGGTGTCTGATTGCGGTCTTTTTTTCGGGGAGTGGCACTCTCTGTGATTACTCACCTGCTTTCAGTTAGTGACCAGGCTGATAAGCCCATCCTCCTCCTCACCTCCAGAACAACAAGGAAGTAGCAGAGAAAAATTAAAGAAAGGGAGTGCAGTGAAGGTTCACCAGACTGATCCCTGGGATGGCAGGACTGTCCTGTAAAGAGAAACTGGGTCGACTCGGCCTGTATTCACTCGAGTTTAGAAGAATGAGAGGGGATCTCATTGAAACGTATAAAATTCTGACAGGGTTGGACAGACTAGATGCAGGGAGGATGTTCCCCCTGGCTGGGGGGTCCAGAACGAGGGGTCACAGTCTCAGAATACGGGGTAGGACATTTAGGACTGAGATGAGGAGAAATTTCTTCACTCAGAGGGAGGTGAACCTGTGGAATTCTCTACCACAGAAGGCTGTGGAGGCCAAGTCACTGAATATATTTAAGAAGGAGCTAGATAGATTTCTAGACACAAAAGGCATCAAGGGGTATGGGGAGAGAGCGGGAATATGGTATTGAGATAGAGGATCAGCCATGATCATATTGAATGGCGGAGCAGGCTCAAAGGGCCGAATGGCCTACTCCTGCTCCTATTTTCTATGTTTCTAAAGAAAGAACATGCATTTCTATCTCATCTTTCACGACCTCAGGATGTCCCAAAGCGTTTCTTTGAACTGCAGTCGCAATTTTGAATGTAGGAAACATGGCAGCCAATTTGCGCACAGCAAGATCCCACAAACAGCAATGTGATAATGAAATTGTTTTTTTTTTTAAAAGTTATGTTGGTTGAGGGATAAATATTGGCCCAGGACACTGGGGAGAACTTCCCTTCAAAATAGTGATCTTTTACATCCACCTGGGAGGGCAGACGGGCCCTGGACAGTGATAAATCTATTCTTTGTTTTTGGCTAGATTTATTATTGTATTAGTGTTTGTTAACTTTTTGTTTCTGTGTGGGAGCTGAGAAACAAACTGAACCAGTTGGTCCAGGGAAAGTCCTGACTCTGTCAACAATCTCTCGTTTAACGGGTTGCCACTTCGAACAAAAACTCGGGCCTACCTCCCACTTCACCCATATGCGCGCTGTTTTCTCCCCGTACACGCGCGAGGTCTGCCTTCTCCCCACCTCCTCCTCTGTACGCACGCTGGACCTATCTCCCCCTCGCCTGTAGACACTCAGCAGACTAGCTATTAGGAGAGAGGGGCTGAATTGGCCTAGCTCTGTCGGACCTTATGACCTATTTATGTCTCTGTTTCCCCATCACAGTATATATTTATCAACTCGAGTCACATCAGTAGCTTTTAATTTGTGTCCTTCTTGTTTCTAAATGATTCACGTTCTGTTCTCGGACCTGCTACTTTGTTATAGTTCACACCTCTAAAGATAATCTGAACTTAACCAGTCTGATTACGTCAACGGGGACCATGATAAACATGTTTTTAAAAAAAAAAAATTCCCAACTCCGTCGAAAGTTTTAGAAATTCTATTTGATTTCCCCGCTCAAGTTTTCTCCTCTCCTCATCTGAGGGTGTTGAAAGCTCGCACGCTCCCCTCCGGTACGAACAGGAGGAGGCCATTCAGCCCCTCGAGCCTGTTCCGCCATTCGATTAGATCATGGCTGCTCTGCATCGTAACTCCATTTACCCGCCTTGGTTCCGTAACCCTTAATCCCCTCACCCTACTAAAATCTATCAATCTCAGTTTTGAGATTTCCAATTGACCCCCAGCCTCAACAACCTTTTTGGGGGAGAGGGTCCCAGATTCCCACTCCCCTTTGTGTGAAGAAGTGCTTCCTGACATCACCCCTGAATGGCCTGGCTCTAATTTTAAGGTTATGCCCCCTTGTTCAGGACTCCCCCCACCAGAGGAAATAGTTTCTCTCTATCTACCCTATCAAATCCTCAACACCTCAATTAGATCACCCCTTAATCTTCTGCACGCAATGGAATACAAGCCTAGTCTATGCAACCTGTCCTCGTAATTTAACCCTTTTAGTGCCGCTAGTGGCCATTCACTGTTTATATTTTCTTCTTGTTCATTCTTGGGGACGTGGGCATCGCTGGCAAGGCTGGTATTTATTGTCCATCCCTAGTTGCCCTGAGAAGGTGGTGGTGGGCCTTCTTGAACCGCTGGTAGCGGGTTTGAGGGGCTTGCTAGGCCCTCTTCAGCGGGCAGTGAAGAGTCAACCACATGGGGGCTGGAGTCACATATAGGCCCAGACCGGGTAAGGACGGCAGGTTTCCTTCCCTAAAAGGACATTAGTAAATCAGTTGGGTTTTACCACAGGTTTTGTTTTTACAGATCCCAGGTTTTTATTTCCAGACTTTTTTAAAAACTGAATTCAAATTCTCAAACTGCCTTGGTGGGATTTGAACTCGCGTTGTACTGGATTACTAGTCCAGGTCTCTGGATTACCAGTCCAGTGACAGAACCACTGCACTACCCATCAGCCGAAACAAGACATCCTAAAACAGTACCAGTCGAGCTGTATATTTAAGAAGGAGCTAGACAGATTTCTAGACACAAAAGGCATCAAGGGGTATGGGGAGAGAGCGGGAATATGGTATTGAGATAGAGGATCAGCCATGATCATATTGAATGGCGGAGCAGGCTCGAAGGGCCGAATGGCCTACTCCTGCTTGCTCCTATTTTCTATATCACTTCCGAAATAGCTATCCAGATAAATGATGAGAATAATCAGATTCCAGCCAGCTGCCTGGGCCCTAAGCTCTGGAATTCCTTACCTAAACCTCTCTGCCTTTCTCCCCTTTTAAGCCACTCCTTAAAACCTACCCCTTTGATCAACCTGTCCTAATATCTCCTTATGTGGCTCGGTGTCAAATTTAGTCTGTTTTAAGGCTCCTGTGAAGCCACTTGGGATTTTTTTTGAAACTATGTCAAAGGAGCTATATAAACATGCGATGTTGATCTGCTAATACTTGCTGAACTTCCAAGGTGAGATACGGTGGTGCTCGATCTTTAGTTGAGACGCTGTACTAAAGTGCAGATTTCTATTCCAAACACCATTGCTTGGGTCCAACATGCGCTGGGACTGTGATGTTGTATCTGAACGTATCAGGATTGGGGATCCTCTGTCCGCGATGGAATGTCATTGAGCACCCTGATACGTTATGCTCTGATAAGTTGATGTGTTTATCAGGGCTGTGCGTGGCGAGCTGCATCTACAACTCGTCCGTGTGGTAGCAGCAGTTGTTTTTTTATTCGTTCATGGGATGTGGGCGTCGCTGGCGAGGCCGGCATTTATTGCCCA
The DNA here is from genome assembly GCF_035084215.1 of Heptranchias perlo. Taxonomy (NCBI): domain Eukaryota; kingdom Metazoa; phylum Chordata; class Chondrichthyes; order Hexanchiformes; family Hexanchidae; genus Heptranchias; species Heptranchias perlo. The sequence continues at coordinate 11,288,295 of NC_090366.1, read as the reverse complement.
TCCCTAATTGCCCCTTGAGAAGGTGGTGGTGAGCCGCCTTCTTGAACCGCTGCAGTCCGTGTGGTGAAGGTTCTCCCACAGTGCTGTTAGGAAGGGAGTTCCAGGATTTTGACCCAGCGACGATGAAGGAACGGCGATATATTTCCAAGTCGGGATGGTGTGTGACTCGGAGGGGAACGTGCAGGTGGTGTTGTTCCCATGTGCCTGCTGCCCTTGTCCTTCTAGGTGGTAGAGGTCGTGGGTTTGGGAGGTGCTGTCGAAGAAGCCTTGGCGAGTTGCTGCAGTGCATCCTGTGGATGGTACACACTGCAGCCACTGTGTGCCGGTGGTGAAGGGAGTGAATGTTTAGGGTGGTGGATGGGGTGCCAATCAAGCCGGCTGCTTTGTCCTGGATGGTGTCGAGCTTGTTGAGTGTTGTTGGAGCTGCACTCATCCAGGCAAGTGGAGAGTATTCCATCACACTCCTGACTTGTGCCTTGTAGATGGTGGAAAGGCTTTGGGGAGTCAGGAGGTGAGTCACTCGTTGCAGAATACCCAGCCTCTGACCTACTCTTGTAGCCACAGTATTTATATGGCTGGTCCAGTTAAGTGGCCTTGTCCATATTCGATTCCCGTCGAGCCGCTGATAGACTGTGGCCCCTTTATAATAACCACAACAACTTGCATTTATGTAGCGCCTTTAATGTAGTACGAACATCCCAGGGTGCTTCACAGGAATGTGAATCAGACAAAATTTGACACCGAGCCACGTGAGATATTAGGACAGCTGACCAAAAGCTCGGTCAAAGAGGTAGGTTTTAAGGAGCGTCTTAATGGAGGAGAGAGAGGTGGAGAGGTTTAGGGAGGGAATTCCAGAGCTTAGGGCCCAGGCAGCTGAAGGCACGGCTGCCAATGGTGGAGCGATGGAAATCGGGGGATGCGCACGAGGCCAGAATTGGAGGGGCCGCAGAGATCTCGGAGGGTTGTAGGGCTGGAGGAGGTTACAGAGATGGGGAGGGGGGGCGAGGGATTTGTAAACAAGGATTTGAATTTTAGAATCGAGGCATTGCTGGACTGGGAGCCAATGTAGGTCAGTGAGCGCAGGGGGTGATGGGAGAACAGGACTTGGTGTGATTTAGGATACGGGGCAGCAGAGTTTTGGATGAGCTGATGTTGACTGAGATGGGAGGGGGGGGAGCAGGAGAGAAGTGGAATAGTTGAGTCATGAAACCTTGGCTGGTGTCTTCCCCTCTTGAACCCAGTTCTGTTGAGGCCAAGTACAGTGCAGCCGTTCGCCAACTCATACACAAAACTGTGGAACTTTCCTGGCCTTTATGACCATATAAGGGGGCTTACCAGGCTGAGCCCCCGGGGAGGAGTCATGAGCTTTGGTGTACATTAACCCTTCCAGTATGGAGCTTTCCAGTCCAGGTATTGGTGAGCCCCAACGTTTCGATTTGTTGAGTGGCCAATTTCACCGTTGAAGGTCAGCCTTTAATATCTGGGCTTTTGATTGGCTGGAAGTGCAGTCTTTGCCGGTCGGTTTTCGGCCAATGAGAGCCCATTTTACTTATGGACCCCCCCCTGTTTAACCTGTAGGATAACTGTCCAGTAGCACTTACTTGAAAGTTACTTTTTAACAGGGAAAAAACGTGGCATAGAAAATATGATGTAGGTCAGATAAGATAGACAATGTCCACTCTCTCTCTCGTTCCGCTTAAACTCCAAATCTTACACACTCTCCCTCGTGGATTAAATGAGGTCCAGTTTGGATTTTAAGAGCCTGTCGGTTGCAGGAAGAATGGAAGACTGGGCGGGGGGGAGGGAGAGGGTGCGGGGAGGGAGAGGGTGCGGGGAGGGAAGGAGTTCCAAATTTTGGAGGTTCCTGGGACTGAATGAGTTGGAGTCGGAGATGAATACAGTGAGCCCTGGTTTCAATGGAGGGAGCGCCTCCAAACTTTGGGACTCCTTGCCTCTTTTTTAAATCCAAACTTGACGTCACTTAATCACCACTTGCTGGCTCGCCCAGGCTTCTGAATCAAAGCTAAGAAGTATTGGAGATTAATTAAATAAAAATCGGTCAGAGATCGGAACAGTAACAGGATGTTAGTCCCCTTCACAGCAATATGCTTTGAGGAAGTACGAGACATGTGATGGTGGAGAATACGGAACATAGGAACAGGAGTAGGCCATTCAGCCCCTCGTGCCTGCTCCGCCATTTGATAAGATCATGGCTGATCTGTGATCTAACTCCATATACCTGCCTTTGGCCCATATCCCTTCATACCTTTGGTTGCCAAAAAGCTATCTATCTCAGATTTAAATTTAGCAATTGAGCTAGTATCAATTGCCATTTGCGGGAGAGAATTCCAAACTTCTACCACCCTTTGTGTGTAGAAATGTTTTCTAATCTCACTCCTGAAAGGTCTGGCTCTAATTTTTAGACTGTGCCCCCTACTCCTAGAATCCCCAACCAGCGGAAATAGTTTCTCTCTATCCACCCTATCCGTTCCCCTTATTCATACTTTATTCATGATGTGGAGATGCCGGTGATGGACTGGGGTTGACAATTGTAAACAATTTTACAACACCAAGTTATAGTCCAGCAATTTTATTTTAAATTCACAAGCTTTCGGAGATTTTCTCCTTCCTCAGGCAAATGTTTCAAGAGCTCCTTGAAGCCTACGCATTTATACATATTGAACAATACATGGTGTTTACAGACTGCCCCTGCAACTGCCCGTTGCCAAGGCAATCACCGTGTTCAGACAGAGAGGTGTCACCTGCAGAACCCCCGAATACACATTCAACAAAAAAAAAAACAGGGAAAAAAAACAGGGAAAAAAAACAGGGAAAAAAAACAGGGAAAAAAAACAGGGAAAAAAAACAGGGAAAAAAAACAGGGAAAAAAAACAGGGAAAAAAAACAGGGAAAAAAAACAGGGAAAAAAAACAGAGAAAAAAAACAGAGAAAAAAAACACAGAGAGAGGCAGAAACATCCGGAAGGCAGAGAGAGCCAGCAAATGACCCATTATATTAAAAACAGATAACATTTGTTCGATGGTGGGGTAACGTGTAGCGTGACATGAACCCAAGATCCCGGTTGAGGCCGTCCTCATGGGTGCGGAACTTGGCTATCAATTTCTGCTCGACGATTTTGCGTTGTCGTGTGTCTCGAAGGCCGAATGCTGTATGAATACTTTATTCATACAGCATAGGTGATCAGTCCATACAGTACACGGGTAGTATCTGGTTTCTCTCTCTCCAGCTACCTAACTTAGCTCTGCAACCTCTCCCTCTTAAATACCATGGTTGCTTACTACAAATAGTAACATACGTTATATCTCATAGATAGACAGACCTTCATGTGTCCAACTCCTCTTAACCCTTCCTTATGATTAGTTGTCTCCGACTTATCAAGGACACCGTCTTTACTCCAAAACATCCTATACTATGGCTAATTAGTGAGTACTATAGTTCTACATTAATTAATCACTTATGGTCGCTGTCCGCCCCAGACAACCTTCTGGTCCATCGACCGGTTACTATAGTTCAGTTTGATTATTAACTCTCAACTGTCCAACCTATTCACCACTTTTTATTTTTTCTTATGCCTTCTTGCGGGGCGAGGCGGGCTGCGTATGCAGTATAGGTTTCAGTTGCTCTGCTGATAGCTGTTTCAACGCTGTTTTCTTCTTCGCCCAGCGGCAAAGGGTTAATGATCCCTGTGAGGCCACGATGGGGTGCAACATTCAAAACCCCAGTGGCTGATCCCTAACCCTAGTGCAATGGGGTGGCCATTTCTAGTAACGGCTCCCACCTTGAGTGCTTCTCGTCGTGTTCTAGTCTTGATCTGATCACCTGTATCTCATCCAGGTCCTCCTTAATTTCCAAATGCAATTTCCAATCACTATCTCTTACTCAATTCCTCCTTCACGTACTGATTATCCATCAATTGTCTAATTTTCTTGCTATTAAGTCCCATAGCCAAACGACTAATTGAATAGTCAAACTCTCTGACAGTCTTATCCCAGTGATACCATTGTGGACTAACCCTCCGAGGAAAGCTACAGTGTACCATATTATCAAGAAATCATGGCGTTGAAAGATTCTTCTCCTTTTACTAATATCCATCTTGTGGATATTCTGGTTGATTATTATATCTCCCTGGTGCTCATTTGTCCCAATTTCATTGTCAAGGAACCCGACCATGAATTTTAGGATTTCAAATTCTTTGTCTGTCTTTAATTTCAATCCCTCTGCTAGCTACCAGTGTTTAACTCTACCCTGATTGTTTCATTAATTAGCCGGTTTCTCTAAGGAGCGTGCGTCAGTGCCTTGATTAAAAGGCTTCTCGGTCTCCTGGGCCACGTTAACCATTTCATGTCGTGCTGTTGTCAAGTGTCTGAGACCCCGTTCTTCAGTGGACAGTTATCATGCATTCCGCAGACTAACTGCCTCACACGCAACATATCACACGCACCCACGGTCACGTCATACGTGACATCAAATACTAGCCGTTCTCGGGCTTTCAGGTTTACTGATCAAACGATCGGAGTGGGTGTCTGGAGGTCTTTGCTTAAGTCCCTCTACATGGTCCTGATGTCTCAGGTAGTGGCCAGGCAGTGTTCTCATCGTTAGTATAGGCAAGGACACAAATATCTTCGAGAGAAAGTGTCAATCAACTACACTTTCCTGACTTTCACTAGAATGTGCATCAATACCAGATTGATATCTTTCGGTGAATCATGCCTAGGTGGTTTATCTTACTCATGGATGCTCTCACATGTCCTTTCTCTAACCCTTTGGTTCAGTTCCTGAAGTTCGTCCATAGTCACCTAAGGAAATGACAGTAGAAAAATTCTCATTTGGTGGTTTAATTTCTATCTTATATTCGCAATCATTTCCTCTTATCCAACTTTACACATCCCATCATATCATCTTTTCATCTCATTCATGAGCCCCGGAGGGACTTTACTGTCCAAATACAATATTATCATTCCCAATTAAAATAAAATTCCCAACTTGGTCCTGGTTATCAGCACTTTTTTTGGTTTATTTTACTTGAACTCCTCTCGGACTGCTTTTTAAAAAAAAAATATCCCGCCATGTTGTGCCTGAGTCCATTCTATATCGTTTGAAAATTATCCCAATTCCCGAGAGTAATCCAGTCTGCAAGATGAGGGCCGTTCGTTGCCTTTAACGCAGCGGTCTCCCCTCCTTGACACCAGGAACAGGTTCAAACTGGACTGGTATCTTTGGACTGAGGACTTATCTTGATACAAAGCTTTGGGCAGGATCCATTTAAATCAGACTCCCTCTTTTTAAAATAAAATTTGATTATCTCCTTAAACTTCAGGTAAATTTTCCCTTCTGGAAGGCTTGAACAGCAACTCGTATTAATTTATCTTTTCAATTTCACAAACAGATTATTCCTCGGCTTGGTGGTTTTACAGGAGAGACAGAAGAGTGCTTGTAATTACTTTTTGGAGGCAATGCTTATATCTTCCCTCCAAGCACTCTGTTCGGAAGATATCAGATGACTAAAGAGGTTAAAGCCGAGCCTTTGAGAGGCAGAGTTTTAGTCCAAATCGTCCCCACGCTGATACCTGCAGTTAAGGTCTTAAGTTCTACACACTACTGGATCTCCTGCACCAAAACATTCCCAGAAAAGGCTGCTCCGTAGCTCTGCGAAGCCACTTTTATGTCAAAGAACTGTTGTCAGTAATCGTGTGTCGTCTACGCCCAGGCGGTCCCAAAACCCATGGCCACCTATTTAAAAGAAAAAAAAATCCCAGCAAATCCATCGTGGCATTTCATGATTAATTGTGTCACGTGTCAATTCGTGATCTCCTCCTGTCTCCGTGGGGAAATAGCCACTCGAATTAAGAAACGCAAAGTCTTTAGAGCCCTGCAACTTCTCCCCTTTTTATATACGGGTCGTTTACTAGAAAATGGTAACTGTTATATTTCATAGACAGATCTTCGTGTGTCCAACTCCTTCTACCCTCCCTTTATGATTAGTTGTCTCCGACTTATCAAGGACACCGTGTTTGCTCCAAAGCATCCTGTATTCTTACTATACAATGGCTAATTAGTAAGTACTATAACTCTACATTAATCACTCAAGGGTCGATGCTCGTTCTCGCCCTGCACTCCCTTCGATAAGAAACCATCCAGAGTGGGACAATACGCACTCCTCCCCCACTGCCCGGCCCTTGCTCATGTTCCATCATCTCCTCGTGTTTCCACTCAACCCTCTGGTCTATCGACCGGTTACTATAGTTATTAACTTTCAACTCTCCAACGCAGGATTTGTGTTCTGTTTTGTAGGTTAGTAATGGTGCAGTACAGTCACGAGGCGTTCCCAGTAGACTTTTTTTTAACTGTAATATTAGTGTTTGCTTCAGGGTGAAAGAAATGAGCCAAAAACTGGTCCATTCAGGGTGGGAGATGGGAATTCACCTGGACTTACCCAGGAAGGATGATAATCTTTGTTAAAACCGTGACATTCACTGTCTAAACATTCCAGCCCTCAATCATTGCAGTCCGCAGATTGGTAAGTTCTCCGTTACTCTGTAATAGTTTAGCCAACCAAACAATACGAGTTAATAATGATCGAGCTCGACCGCTAAGGGGATATCATCCTGCCTAATGTGCTTCCTCTGAAATAGACCTCACTTTCCAAAACACATACAATAATATAAAGTAGTCGTCGTGTTTGATTGGACAGTGTAGATGGAGCTTTACTCTGTATCTAACCCACTGTACCTGCCCTGGGAGTGTTTGATGGGACAGTGTAGAGGGAGCTTTACTCTGTATCTAACCCCCTGTACCTGCCCTGGGAGTGTTTGATGGGACAGTGTAGAGGGAGCTTTACTCTGTATCTAACCCCCTGTACCTGCCCTGGGAGTGTTTGATGGGACAGTGTAGAGGGAGCTTTACTCTGTATCTAACCCCCTGTACCTGCCCTGGGAGTGTTTGATGGGACAGTGTAGAGGGAGCTTTACTCTGTATCTAACCCTGTACCTGTCCTGGGAGTGTTTGACGGGACAGTGTAGAGGGAGCTTTACTCTGTATCTAACCCCCTGTACCTGTCCTGGGAGTGTTTGACGGGACAGTGTAGAGGGAGCTTTACTCTGTATCTAACCCCCTGTACCTGCCCTGGGAGTGTTTGACGGGACAGTGTAGAGGGAGCTTTACTCTGTATCTAACCCCCTGTACCTGCCCTGGGAGTGTTTGACGGGACAGTGTAGAGGGAGCTTTCCTCTGTATCTAACCCCCTGTACCTGCCCTGGGAGTGTTTGACGGGACAGTGTAGAGGGAGCTTTACTCTGTATCTAACCCCCTGTACCTGCCCTGGGAGTGTTTGACGGGACAGTGTAGAGGGAGCTTTACTCTGTATCTAACCCCCTGTACCTGCCCTGGGAGTGTTTGACGGGACAGTGTAGAGGGAGCTTTACTCTGTATCTAACCCTGTACCTGCCCTGGGAGTGTTTGACGGGACAGTGTAGAGGGAGCTTTACTCTGTATCTAACCCCCTGTACCTGCCCTGGGAGTGTTTGATGGGACAGTGTAGAGGGAGCTTTACTCTGTATCTAACCCCCTGTACCTGCCCTGGGAGTGTTTGATGGGACAGTGTAGAGGAAGCTTTACTCTGTATCTAACCCCCTGTACCTGCCCTGGGGGTGTTTGACGGGACAGTGTAGAGGGGGTGCGATGACTCATGCTGTCTCTCGTTTCTCTCCATGTTTCAGAGGTCCCGTTGGAATCCGGCTCGACGACTGGAGCTATTGTGGGTGGAATCATTGCGGCGATCGTCGTCCTAACTGTCTTGGTCACAGCTGTGTTGATATTTAAGCAGCAACGTAAGAATGCGACTGGTGATGATGATGAGGAGTGAGTACAGAGCTTTTATTTTCAAATGTGCGTTGACTTCATTCCCTCCACTTCAGAGAGGAACGCAGTGGGTTGGACTCTGACCTTTCACCTCTCGGTGCCCGGGTTCAACCCCAGCCAAGGCTGATGGGATGGACGTCACCCCCACCTGCTGGCCTTGGGGGGGGTCCTACGTTAAATTCATTCCCCCAGGTCAAGACGGGCTCACATTTATAATCTCGCTCAGAGGTCAGAGTGCAACTGTTGGATGGGGGACGGGACGGGACGGGACAGGAGGGGTGGGGGACAGGAAGTGCCGTGGGCGGGGGCGGGGACAGGAAGTGCCAGTCCAGGGGGGCTAGGAAGTGCCCCTGTTGCCTGGTAATGCTCCTGTGAGGCCCTGCCGAGACCCTGTGCTGTATCAGCCGGGCGAGTGGTCGATAGCGAGGCCTGTAACGAGGCAGTGTTCCATTCCCCAGCGTTCCCGACTCTTACCGCCTTTCTACGAAAACCCAAATTGGGAGTCCACGGATGTGAGAACTTCAGAGGATTTCCCTGGATCCTGCTCACTGGACGCCCTAATCCCTGAACATACGAATTACGAGCGGGAGTAGGCCATTCGGCCCCTCGAGTCTGCTGTGCCATTTGATAAGATCATGGCTGATCTGATTGTGACCTCAACCCTACTTTCCCGTCTACCTACTATAACCTTTGACTCCCTTGTTAATCAGGAATCTATCTCACTCAGCCTTAAAAATATTCAATGACCCTGCCTCCACCGCTCTCTGGGGAAGGGAGTTCCACAGACTCACGACCCTCTGAGAGAAAAAAATTCTCCTCATCTCCGTCTTAAATGGGAGACCCCTTATTTTTAAACTGTGGCCCCTAGTTCTCGTCTCTCCCACAAGGGGAAACATCCTCTCACCATCTACCCCTTCGAGTCCCCTCAGGATCTTATATGTTTCAATAAGATCACCTCTCATTCTTCTAAACTCCAGTGTACACAGGCCCAACTTGTCCAACCTTTCCTCATAAGATAACCTCCTCATCCCAGGAATCAGTCGAGTGAACCTTCTCTGAACCGCCTCCAAAGCAATTATGTCCTTTCTTAAATAAGGAGACCAAAACTGCACAGAGCATTCTAGATGTGGTCTCACCAATGCCCTGTACAACTGGAGCAAAACATCTCTACTTTTATATTCCATTCCCCTTGCAATAAATGACATTTGCCTTCCTAATCACTTGCTATACCTGCATAGGACACCCAGATCCCTCAGAGTTCTGCAATCTCTCTCTATTTAAATAATATTCTGCTTTTCTATTCCTCCTGCCAAAGTGGACAAGTTCACATTTTCCCACATTATACTCCATCTGCCAAACTGGGTGCTCCACCCTGGATACCTTAATATTTCATACAGTACGGCGGTGTGCTGGTTATGTTACTGGACTAGCAATCCAGAAGCCTGGACTAGTGATGCCAGGGGCCGTGAGTTCAAATCCCACCATGGCCTTTTGAGAATTTGATATCAGTTTTAAAAGAAAAAAAAAAAATCTGGCCTCATTAAAAGTGACCGTGAGATCAGGAGCTCACTGTGTGAGGGGGGAAATCACGGACATCCCATTACTCAGTGATCCAGTATTCCTTCAGGCAGTGGGGACGGATTGTGCTCATTTAAAAAAGGAAGTCTTTGCCGTGCACTGACATTCAGGAAGTTACTTAGAGAACTCTCTTGTTTACTCTGATTTTATTCCCCTTCTGTTGTTTATATCTAACCTTCACCTGATATATCCGTTTATTTTTTGTCGAAGTTTCGAGCCTCCAAACTACAAGCCTCCTCCCCCGAAAGCCACCTTGACAGAAGCCGGAAAGGTAAGGTATTCTCAGCTTCAATTGCGCTCCTATTGTTTCGAAAGAACAAACTTGTATTTATATCGTGCCTTTCAACACCTCAGGACGTCCCAAAAGACTTCACAGCCGATGGAGCACTTTCTGAAGTGTGCTCACTGTTGTAATGTGGGAAACGTGGCAGCCAATCTGCGCACAGCAAGATCCCACAAACAGCAACGTGATAATGACCCAGATCATCTGTGTTTTTTTTTAATGATGTTGGTCGAGGGATAAATATCGGCCTCAGGACACCGGGGAGAACTCCCCCCTGCTTTTCTTCGAAATAATGGCCGCGGGATCTTTTACGTCCCACCTGAGAGGGGCAGACGGGGGCGCCTCGGTTTAACGTCTCATCCGAAAGACGGCACCTCCGACAGTGCGGCGCTCCCGCTGGGAGTGTCGGCCTGGATTATGTGCTCAGGTCTCTGGAGTGGGGGCTCGAACCCACGACCTTCTGACTCCGAGGCGAGAGAGAGAGGCCCACTGAGCCCTGGTCGACAGCTGACGGGATAACCCAGCGCCAAAGTTTCTCGGATGTACAAATAAAGCTTGTTCTCTTTTGGTTGGGGTGTTGTACTTACTGCAAGGTTTAAACTTACCGTATGCTTTAGGTTGAGAAAACAGAGGCTGATAAAATGGAGAGCATTCCCCTCAACACAACCTACTTTGAAACTAATGGAGAAGATGGCAATGGGATGGTAAGTGCCATGGAGCCAGGGAGAATGGAGGAGCCAGTGCGAGATTCTCTCTGTCTGTCTGTCTCTCTCTCTCTCTCTCTCTCTCTCGCGCTCTCTGCCTGTCTCTCTCTCTCTCTCTCTCGCGCTCTCTGCCTGTCTCTCTCTCTCTCTCTCTCTCTTGCGCTCTCTGCCTGTTTGTCTCTCTCTCTCTCTCTCTCGCGCTCTCTGCCTCTGTCTCTCTCTCTCTCGCGCTCTCTGCCTCTGTCTCTCTCTCTCTCGCGCTCTCTGCCTTTCTCTCTCTCTCTCTCTCTCTCTCTCGCGCTCTCTGCCTTTCTCTCTCTCTCTCTCTCTCTCTCGCGCTCTCTGCCTTTCTCTCTCTCTCTCTCTCTCTCTCGCGCTCTCTGCCTGTCTCTCTCTCTCTCTCTCTCTCTCTCGCACTCTCTGCCTGTCTCTCTCTCTCTCTCTCTCGCGCTCTCTGCCTGTCTGTCTCTCTCGCGCTCTCTGCCTGTCTCTCTCTCTCTCTCTCTCTCGCGCTCTCTGTGTCTCTCTCTCTCTCTCTCTCGCGCTCTCTGCCTGTCTCTCTCTCTCTCTCTCTCTCTCTCGCGCTCTCTGCCTGTCTCTCTCTCTCTCTCTCTCGCGCTCTCTGTGTCTCTCTCTCTCTCTCTCTCGCGCTCTCTGCCTGTCTCTCTCTCTCTCTCTCTCGCGCTCTCTGCCTGTCTCTCTCTCTCTCTCTCTCTGCCTGTCTCTCTCTCTCTCTCTCTCTGCCTGTCTCTCTCTCTCTCTCTCTCGCGCTCTCTGCCTTTCTCTCTCTCTCTCTCTCTCTCGCGCGCTCTCTGCCTGTCTGTCTCTCTCTCTCTCTCGCGCTCTCTGCCTGTCTGTCTCTCTCTCTCTCTCGCGCTCTCTGCCTGTCTGTCTCTCTCTCTCTCTCGCGCTCTCTGCCTGTCTCTCTCTCTCTCTCTCTCTCGCGCTCTCTGCCTGTCTCTCTCTCTCTCTCTCTCTCGCGCTCTCTGCCTGTCTGTCTCTCTCTCTCTCTCGCGCTCTCTGCCTGTCTCTCTCTCTCTCTCTCTCTCGCGCTCTCTGCCTGTCTCTCTCTCTCTCTCTCTCTCGCGCTCTCTGCCTGTCTCTCTCTCTCTCTCTCTCTCTCGCGCTCTCTGCCTGTCTCTCTCTCTCTCTCTCTCTCTCGCGCTCTCTGCCTGTCTCTCTCTCTCTCTCTCTCTCTCTCTCGCGCTCTCTGCCTGTCTCTCTCTGTCTGGCTCTCTCTCTCTCTTTCTCTAGAAAGAGAACTTTTAGTACTTTTTTCACAGCGCTTAATCAAAGATTTAAACTCGTGATGACTTGTTTGACCTTATCTGTTCCCTCAAATGATGTCTCAGTGGTGATGTTAGTGCACGGGAAATATATGGAGCTTATTCTTTATCAGTTTTGTGCACCGAGTATCAGGCACTCCCCAGGTCAGCTGGAGCCGGGGTCCTCCACCTGTGACCCCTGAACCCTGCCAATCTGTTCCTCGAAGCCTAGTTTTGGGTCAGGGGCCGTTCTAAACGTTGTTCCAGTTCATCGACCAATAAGATAACAAGATCTGTTTGTATCAACAACTCGAGATATCTGGGAATTAATCAGGACATAAGAAATATGAGCAGGAGTAGGCCATTCGGCCCCTCGAGCCTGCTGCACCATTCAATAAGATCATGGCTGATCTTCTACCTCAACTCCACTTTCCCGCCCGATCCCCATATCCCTTGATTCCCCTAGAGTCCAGAAATCTATCCATCTCAGTCTTGAATATACTCAACGACCGAGCATGGGGTAGATAATTCCAACGATTCAAACCCTCTGAGTGAAGAAATTACTCCTCATCTCAGTCTTGAATGGCCGACCCCTTGTCTTCAGACTATGCCCCCAGTTGGAGACTCTCCAGCCAGGGGACAGGGATTGACACTTTATACGTGTCCCATAAGGCTTCATGGGACAAGGCCCACACAGGCAAACATTTGGACACACCTGGGCTGGAGCATGGTTGAATGCCATCAACAACAACAACTACTTGCATTTATATAGCGCCTTTAACGTAGTAAAACGTCCCAAGGCGCTTCGCAGGAGCGTAAATCAGACAAAATTTGACACCGAGCCACATGAGGAGATATTAGGACAGGTGACCAAAAGCTTGGTCAAAGAGGTAGGTTTTAAGGAGTGTCTTAAAGGAGGAGAGAGAGAGGCGGAGAGGTTTAGGGAGGGAATTCCAGAGCTTAGGGCCCAGGCAGCTGAAGGCACGGCCGCCAATGGTGGAACGATGGAAATCGGGGGATGCGCGAGAGGCCAGAATGGGAGGAGCGCAGAGATCTCGGAGGGTTGTAGGAGGTTACAGAGATAGGGAGGGGGACGAGGAGGAGGCCGCGGAGGGGTTCGGACACCAGGATGAGAATTTTACATTCGAGACCGAGAGAGGCGGGTGGCCGCGATGCCGCCGTGGTCGAATAGCCGGCCGGCCGGCGCTCACCGCCTGGATTCGGAGGGCGGGTGGGGGGGGGGGGAGGGGGGGGTTCAAGGTCAGTGAACCAGCGGCCCGAGGAGAGGGAGGGGAGACGTTGAGTTGCTGACTGTTGACCCTCTGTCATTCCCTCCTCCTCTCCAGACGCTGACCCAGTATTACGATGAACCTGGTGATGCCCCTGGCCTCAAATCACCCAATGACAGCTCTCCCGGCGACTACCTGGAGCAGGAGAACCCCATCTACAACGAGCTCTCCTACCCGGCGGAGGAACACCGGCAGAGCCAGGAGTTTGTGTCCAAGGGCATGTACGTTTAGGCCCCACCTCGGCCTCCCCCAGCCTCCCCCCCCCCCCCCCACCCCCCCTCCCAACACGACACCTTCAGTCTCACCGCTAACGGGCTGGACCCCCCCGCTCCCGTCCTCTTTCCACTCAGTAGCGTGACCCCAGAATATTATATCCAGGCTCACAGCAGTGGGGGCTCGTAATGGGCTCTTGGGGGAGGGGGGGGTGGTTTGTAACAGGGGCCCTTGGGGGGGGGGAGGGGTTTGTAACAGGGGCCCTTGGGGGGGGGGAGGGGTTTGTAACAAGGGCCCTTGGGGGGGGAGGGGTTTTGTAACAAGGGCCCTTGGGGGGGAGGGGTTTGTAACAAGGGCCCTTGGGGGGGAGGGGTTTGTAACAAGGGCCCTTGGGGGGGAGGGGTTTGTAACAAGGGGCCCTTGGGGGGGAGGGGTTTGTAACAAGGGCCCTTGGCGGGGAGGGGTTTGTAACAAGGGCCCTTGGCGGGGAGGGGTTTGTAACAAGGGCCCTTGGGGGGGGGGGAGGGGTTTGTAACAAGGGCCCTTGGGGGGGGGGGGAGGGGTTTGTAACAAGGGCCCTTGGGGGGGGAGGGGTTTGTAATGAGGGCCCTTGGGGGGGGGAGGGGTTTGTAACGAGGGCCCTTGGGGGGGGAGGGGTTTGTAACGAGGGCCCTTGGGGGGGGGAGGGGTTTGTAACAAGGGCCCTTGGGGGGGGGAGGGGTTTGTAACAAGGGCCCTTGGGGGGGGAGGGGTTTGTAACAAGGGCCCTTGGGGGGGGAGGGGTTTGTAACAAGAGCCCTCGGGGGGGGGGGGAGGGGTTTGTAACAAGAGCCCTCGGGGGGGGGGGGAGGGGTTTGTAACAAGGGCCCTTGGGGGGGGGGGAGGGGTTTGTAACAAGGGCCCTGGGGGGGGGGGAGGGGTTTGTAACAAGGGCCCTTGGGGGGGGGGGGGGGGGGAGGGGTTTGTAACAAGGGCCCTTGA